>NC_056729.1:1291560260-1291715260 GCF_019279795.1 Protopterus annectens | reverse complement strand
TCTGGTAGGGGAGATGAGTATGTTCAAGATAGTTTCTGTAAATGAAGTCCAGGAACTTTGTGCATTGTCTATGCTGTATGTTTGCCAGAGTATGGGTGGGCAATTAAACTCTCCCAAGACAAGTGTGATGCTTTCAGTAGTTATGGACTATAGTTTGTTATTGCCGGCATCATTGTAAGCTGGGGACTTTGAAGGAGCTCTGTAATTATTAGTGATAAGATAGATGGACTTGCTTATTTTATATCTATCTATCTATCTATATATCTATCTATCTATCTATCTATCTATCTATCTATCTATCTATCTATCTATCTATCTATCTACCATAGCCAGCCTTAGGCATAGGCCAACTAGGCAGCTGCCTAGGACGCCGCACTAGTAGAGGCATTTTTCCAGCATTTATTTGGTGTAGGTGGACCAGGATGGAGGCTCCGGGTGGAGTGGTGGGGGGCGCCTTGGAGCCCTTTTGCCTAGGGCACCAGTTGACCTAAGGCCGCTCCTGCTATCTACCTATCTAATTGGGAACCAGGGTAGAGCAATAATCTCAGTGTATTAGTTTCAGTCTCAGCCTGGAATAAAACCAAATAAACAATCAAGCAAGGAAACAAACAGAAAAACAATTAACATTAAACAGAAATTAAAACAAAACACGAGTCAATTAAGCAGTTACAATTTTGTCTTATTTTCCCAATTGCTATTGCATTCCAGTACTGTTTTGATCTTTGACTGTTATATCTGAAGATGGTGTTACCATATCTTGAGAAAATCAACACAGCCTTTTGTTCTTTGCCATCTTGATTAACACAAGTATTTACCAGGTGGACATACATTGCTGATAAACAAGCCAGAAAAAAATTATTAAAATGAATACATTTTGTTTCATTCAGCCTGACATAAAGAACCTAGATTTTATTTTAGCCCGACATTATCCCTGGCTTCACATTTTCTCTCATCAAGCTTGTTTTCTGTAGGCGTCATTCAATAAGCACAGGTTGAGTCAACGGAGCTGTCTTTTTGTATATTATCATAGATTCACAGGTTCATAGGTGTGTACTAGGCTAATGGCCCTGGAGCCTTTACAAGCCTAACCCATAGAAGTACCCTGGCATTGTGCTGTCCAATGTTAGTTCCCAGTGCCTTTATCAAGCAGAGCCACTGGAATGATCCCCGCAGTGAACTTTCTATCTCCCATCCACTCATCAAGATTTCTCTTGAAGAGGGCCACTGAGGTGCTCTGCTTGACATGTATGGGAAGTTTATTTCAGAGCAATGGCAGTCTCTGGGTTATGAACCCCCCCAGCATGTTCTGTTGATTGTGGTAATGAGGTTGAGGTCTCTGGAGTGTGTGGTGCGAAGGGATTGGGATTTCTTTAGATGTAACATTTATAATAGAGCTGGGTCAGACATAGCTTTGTAAGTCAAACAGAGATTGCCTCTTAGTAGATGATATGAGACAAAGAATAGCTGGAGTTTTTTGAGTTTGTCGCTGTAGGATATGTGTTTACGGCCTAGGATCTTCTTTATGAGGAACTTTTGTGGCCTTTCCAACTATTGCATGTGTGTAGTGAGGTACATGCCAAATGGGGTATTATACTCGATGATTGTCCTAATGAGGAAAGAGTAAAGAGAGATGATGACCTCTTTCTTCCTCGATGCGAAACCCTTAGTAATGAGATATGCCACATAGAAGGACTTTCTGACCATGGTGGCAATGTGGTGGTTGAAGAAGAGGTTGCTGTCAACCTGTGTCTCCAGATCTCTTATAACACCTTCAGTGTTCAGTGGGCTCCCATTGATGTGGTAATTAGTGAGAACTGAGTTTTTCCAAAGGGAATGACGATGCATTTTTTTGGCATTAAGCTTAAGGCCATGGTTTCGACACCAGTCATTGGTCTCAGTGAGGCCTTTCTGTAGGATGTCTACATCACTTGGGAAGTTAATAATGGCTCCCAGCTTGCAGTCGTCTGCAAACTTGGTCAGCCAGAGTCCCACTGTGTTGGCCTGGACTTCTGAGAAGTCAATGCCAAACAGGAGAGGAGCCAGGACTGATCCCTGTGGGGCTCCACTCATGACTGGTTGGCAGTCTGACTTGGAGTCTGCTACTTTTACACTCTGGGTTCTATCTGTGAGACAATTTGCAACCCACCTAGTGATACAGGGGTTGATGCCTATAATTCTTCTAGATGGTCCATCTGCAGAGATATTGGATTGCCATGTTACAGGACTGCAAAGCTAAACTCTTCCTAAGAAGCTTCTCATTCTGTTCACTTAATGTGTGAAACCATTTTAAAAGGTTGATCCGCGGTGGTGGTGCTGTGGTAGCATTGTCGCCTCACAGTAAGATGCTGTCCAGTTTGATTCTCAGCTAGAGCATCTTCTGCGTGGAGACATGCGTGAATGGGCATACCTTTCTTGAAGGTTGTGCATCACGGCTGGTAACTCGGCACATAAAAATCAACTACCAATCATTAGCGGACCGGAGTTCCGCTGTGGCGACCCCTAACCGGGAAAAGCTGAAAGACACAACAACATGGTCTGTAACCACAGTGAAGTTTGCCACATGCATATAAGGTTGTAACATATGCAGAGCAAAATTTGTATTACTGAATACTTTTTTATAATTGAACGGGACTCCTTCGGTTGAAGTCTGCAGCTCAAATACTTGATAGGCTTCTTAAGTAAATATTAGTAATTAGTCAGCAGAGTCTTACATATTTAGCTAATAACTAGATAGTGACCAATGGGGAATTAAACTTTGTACCTTGTATCTGTGAAATAAACATCACAACCATTATGCCAGCCCTTGAACCCCTTCCTAAAGATTTTAGCTTTAGGCAACTACTAGGCTTGCAGTCCTTACAACTCTTGAGGGGTCTAGCCCAAATTCTCAATTGCCCTCAAGCACTGTCTAACTAAGTGATTTGCTCAAAGCCAGACAGTAGGTGAATGAGGGTTGAGGCAAGCCAACACTGTGCCTCAGGAACTGCAACTCACAGCCCTAAACCTCTATGCCAGCTGCAAGACAAGTAGAGCATGCATGTTCCACTCTGTCTGAAGAACCCTGACTAAATACAGCCCCCAGTGTGTAGTTAGAAGCACTTACCTGTATAATGACTTCTTGACTATAATCAGGATTAGCTAATATAAGGGGGTCCACTAAGATCCTCCCTGAGCTTTTGAAATGCCTACTCTCAAGCTGGTGTCTAGATAACCTTATCTGGTCTATTTGTCCTGGTAAGGGCTCAAAGGGGAGTATCTATTGTACTATATTAGGGACCAAATATTCTAGTGTACCCAGATATCCCTAAGAATACCTGTACCTGTTTCTTAGTAGTGGGGTTGTCCATGCCTGAATAGCCTCAAACTTGACAGGTATTGGCCTAAGCTTTTCACCACCCACTCTGTGGCCCAGATAACTCTGCCATACCCACTTGACCCTTTTTAGTCTTGATAGTCAGTCCTGCTCTTTGCAGTTAGACCAAAACTTCCCTGACATGCTGCACATGTTCTACCCAGAACTACATGCAGATGGCAATATCATACAGATAAGCAAGGGTATAATATCTTGTTCCTGTTAGGATGTAATCTACCATCTTCTAGAAACTTATTGGGGCATTCTTCATACCAAAAGGTACTTTTGTAAGCATGTAGAATACAAATGGGGTCACAAAGGCTGACCTCACCCTAACTGCAGATGCCAACATTACCAGCCATTAACTTTTGGTCATGCCAGCAGTAGTTAGGTACTTATCCCAGCCCAACTGCTTCAGGGTTTCACCAGCCTTGGTCATAGGGTAAGCATATGACTTTGACTGCCTGTTCAGTTTCTTGTAATCCACACAGAACTGGGTGCTGCCATCCTTCATAGGTAGCAGCACCATTAATGAGGCCAAAGGATTGTTGGTCTCCAGCATGTCCTTCAGTTCCATTTTCAAAATTTGTTTAGCTTTTTCTGTTACTTTGTAGGGATTTTTTTTTATGGGTCACTGGGATCCTGTATGTACATTGTGCTCCACAAGGTGGGTACACCCAAGACTACCAGTAAACAAATATCCAAATTCCTGCAACACTGCTTTGATTTCCTGAACCTGCCTAGAGATTAGTTGGGGAGGAGAGAAGGTCAGCCTATCCACCAAACTGTCAGACTGAGCATCACAATACTAAGTAACAGAGCCTCTTTCTCATGATAGGATTTATAATGTTAACTTGGCAAAGTTTCTGCTTTGGCCTGCTACCCTTCAACTCCATCATGTAATTGACATCACTCATGCTATTTACAATGGTGGAAAGGGTCTCCATAGGCTGCCTTCAGCTTCCTGTATTTGACAGGAAAAAAGTGTCATCACCTGTTGTTCTATAGAATACTGTCTAACTCTGGCTGTCCTGTTATACCAGATTTTGGGCCACTATTATGGCTGTGCTAGGCATTACTGAGCCACCCCCATGAGCTATGTAAACCTAGTCCTGAGGTTTTAGACATACTCCATAACATACTCCTTGTCTGAATGACACTCACCCTTCTACTTATCACAAATTAATTCCAGCCCCCCGCCTCTTACTCTGTGAACATACAGTAACTCAAATGGTGACAAACCTGTCGATTCCTGGGGCAACTACTTGCATGGAAATAAAAGATGGTAGAAATAATTGTCCCACTCCATCTTGAACTGGTTTGAAAATGCCCTCAACATGGTGATCACAGTAGAGTTGAACTTTGCCACCAGATCATATTTCTTTGGAATGTAGGGGTAGTCTTTGTGTGCTTTACTCACAACACCTCCACAAACATGCCAGCAGGTCTGACATAAAGTTGATACCTCTTTCAGGATTTTCCCATTACTGGTACTTTCTGTTCATTTTTGCATTTAGCATTTGTTGTGATACTTCTTCAGAGCCAAATACGGCTTATTGAGTATTTGTTTAACTTACTCATTATCCTTTATATCATTTGGGTATTTATTCAACTTGCACCACATTATGTGCAACTATTTAAAGTATTTTAAAAGTATTTTTACTATATTTCCCTTTTTATAATGTCTCAGCATCTTACTGTAATACGTATGTATTTTGTTTCCACTTTATTACTGCCTTCTTGGTCCAGGCCATGGCTGAAAAGGGTCCATGGATCAGTTCAATTACCCAGTTAACAAACATCAATAAATAAGTAAGTAAGGAGGTACGTATATACATCAATAAAATCTGCTATGCTGAAAATCTCTACCAAATCATTTGCTATCTTCTCTGTTTCAATGGAAGACATAGCCACTGCTTCAGAATAACTAGTGGCATATTCTGCTACTTCTAGGATATATTTCTTACCTGTGGAACTCTGGGTACTCAGAGGTCCCACAATATACATAGCTACCCTCTAAAACAGTTTTTTAGTGACAGGCAAAGGTATAAAAACAGCCCAGGCTTGGACTCTGGTCTTGTCAACTCTCTGGCATTGCTGACATGTCCTGCAGTACCTTGTTACATATTTTGCAACCCCAGGCCATTACAAACTCTTCATAAACCATCTTTTAGTACACTTTATGCCCATATGGCCTGCAAAAGGAATATTATGAGATATGGTCATATGTGCCAGTCAGTAGGGCCAGGCTACAACTAACTGATGAACTACTTCTCCTTGTATCTTTTCTTGATGGAACATTTCTTGTTCAACAATCCTTTATCTTATTATATGGACTCTCTCTGCCATTGAGTAGCTGGAGCCTCCTTGGCTATCTCCCTCTAGTACTGTAAATGAAGTCTGGTACCTTCTGCTAGTGGTGCCGAAGTTCTGACTAACTATTATTACTTACCTGCCCCCTAGAAGTATCACCTTCTGATGAAATCCTATTGCCTTTACTCTGCTGTGGCTCAGATCCCAGGTCACTGCTTTTATACAGCTCTTATTTTGAAGTAGCCACATCCTCAGTTGCAGATGGCTGCCTTCTCTACAGGTTTGTCTCCATGCCTGGCTATGTGTAACAGCATGTACTGAAAATACTGCACGCCTCTGTTATGTATTGACAACTTGCTAGTTAGGTAAAGGTCCCTTTTCCTCACCATCTCCTCAGCAGTTTTCATCCCTGGTCTGTCACCTAAATATTCCTGATTTTAGCACAGTGCTAAGGCTTGATCTCTGACCAAAAGGTGACTGCTGTCCTAGGCTTCTTTGATGGAATTTTCACACTCCTTATGACTCACATGATTGTGGTATAGGAATCCATCCATCCACAACCCTCTTTCCATATTTTTTGCACATGGGGTCAAGGTGTCACTTGTGGCAATCATCTATAGCCAATGCTTACACTGCTGGGTGTCTAGCCCTGCTGCGGTTGTCTTCTACACCAGACACTCACACCTATGGCCAGATTAAAGTGTCCAATTCACCTAATGCATGTCTTTGGAATGTGGGAGAAAACTGGACTACCCAGAAGAAACCGACGCAAACACAGCAAGGACATGCAAGCTCCACACATATGGCACCCCACCCAAGAATTGAACTGGGAACCTGTTGCTGTGAGACAACAGTGCTATCCACTATTTCATCTCCTTTTTGTGCTGGCATTATTTTTTGCTTTCCTCTGCCTCCAGTTGCCATATGATTGTCCATAATCCAGGTGACAAACATTTAGAACAACAAGAAACTGTTGTGATTGATCAAGCAAGTGTACCACACTTCTACAATGTAGATGCTGAAGATTGCAACAGAAGACAGTTTAAGTGAATCTGCTATTCTCATCTCAAATGAAAACTGAGTCTGAGAAGTTACCACCTGGTGACAGTTTGAGCCATGAAGCATCTGCCTAACAGAGACAGTGAGACTTTTATAAGAGGTACACGCATCCCTTTTTGTGATATTGTGTTGTCCAAAACCTCATATCTACATGAATGAGCAATGCTATAACTCCTGCTGTCAACCATTTACAGGAGGAGACTGTAGAATCTATTGTAATGTCATCATCATCAGCTAGTGACTGCAATATAATGGAATTTGGCAGACTAATAAAAAGACATCCAAACAAAATGCCATTGTGACTTCTTGACCTTGCAAAGTATTTATTTAATTATTGCAAGCTATTTCTGTGTACTACTAAGAACAAGTTTCCTATATGCATGTATTCAATTTATATGACAATGTATATGTCATCTGTATTTCATATTATTTCTGTAGTATAGTGTATATACCAAGTGATGCCATGTAACTCTGGATTGCTCCTTTGGTTGCTGGAATGGTAATAAAGCATGCAGCTGTTCATTGTCTCTCTCCTGAATGTCTATATCTGACCATCAAGGAAGTAATGTTATAAACTGGATCTAAGCCCAAAAACCACAACAACAGAGCATGTTTTAGGAAGAAATTGGTGTACTCATAGAAAAAGACATGCTGACACCACACAGACAGTGTCTGGAAGTTAGGAATGAATGCTAGACCATGATGGTGAAAGTCACCAATATTACCACTCAGCCATCAAGTGGCCAGTAGTGCCGTTGTTTTGTGTGTCTGTGTCCTTAAAAACCTGCCACAGTGAGGCTGGAGAACATGTTTAAAATACAACGACTGAAGTATTTATTAGTACTGGGAAAATATTTATAGTAATCTGTAATCTGTGATACCCATCTGAGATAAAATTATGAAAACACTATGTTACCTCCTAACTTAACTATGTGCAATGTGAGTATGAAGAAGTTAATGGATTCATGATTATTTGTTTAATGTAAAATATCTGAATCCCAAAGGTTACTTGTTCCACAACACATGGAAATGAATGAATGCATTCTGTAGAGTTTCAAAAACAAACTGTTTGTTATTAAGATGGTACAGCTGGAAATATGACTCCACCAAACAAGTACATTGATATTAGCAGCTAATTGGGGGGCACAATGAGGTGTAGTGGTTTAATTAAGTTTTTGGCCTTTACTGGCAAAGACAATTAAAGTAACTGGGATATGGATGCAGAACCACCCAACAGAAAATGCAGGAAAGTGTGCACCAATGCAAAAAAGTCATAGTCATTCCACAACACTTTAGGGGATTTTGACTTGATCATCAACAGAATGAGTTGGTGTTAACTAAAAGTGTGGAGTTTATAATGGTTAAGGCGTTTACTCACAGACACAAAGTGCACAGTTTGATTCTCACTCCTGAAAAGAAAATTGGTTTGGCTTGAAATGTTCCATAAGGGCAGCTATCCTAGTACTTACCTTTAAATTTCTTGGAGAATAAGGACATTAATACAAAAAACAGGTTTGCCCTGAATTACAAATGATTACTAATCTATCTCTAGATCTCATTATCTTACATCTTCATAGTAAATTTGCTTTTTCTTAAGTTTGTGCATGTCTCCATTAGCAATGTTATAGTTACTATTCTTAATCTATTTTTAATAGTTCATTTTTTCTCTTGCTTTTCTACCCTCCTCATAGTCCCTTAAATATTCCATTTTTTCTGTAATCCTGACCCACCCTATCAGACTATATAGTTCCACTCAATTCATCCTTCATCCCCAACACCAAATAAACATAATTTCTATGTTCCATTGACTTGCCAACAAAGTATGCTTCTCCATTGTCTTAGAATCCTTGTGACCACATTTCCCCAGAATAACAAAACACTCCACCTTCCACCACATTAAGCAAACACATAATATCTCTGTTTTTCTTCCCTTTCTGCAAGTTCATTTTTTATTCAAAACTTCTTTGCATAACCCTCATGCATTTATTTCTACAAGGTCTTTATTCTCCACAGTCTCTGACATCATATTTACTTACTCTACACTCCTCCCACTCTCCCAAATCCTCTTCACAAAATCATCTTCTACTTTCCTCCACATGGTCCCAAACCACTGTAATCTATTCTCGTTGACATTTTCTGTAACTGGAGCTACTTTGGCCTCTGCTCTCACATCATAATTCCTTCATCTGTCCTACAGTGTGCTTCTTACCGACCCATCACAGCCACTACATGTCCATCAACTCTAGCAACATTAACTGGTCTGCCTTCACTGCGCAGGTTTCAATCCCATAAAGAAGTACTGATCACACCATTATTTTGTATACCTTACTTTTAGCTTCTTTAGCATTCTTATGGCAAACACTATTCTGAGACACTGTCCCATTTGCCTACAAACCCTCTGACTCTAGCTTTGACCTCCTCATTCAGGCTTTCATCTTCAAATACAACTTCCAGATACTTGAAGCTGTTAAGTGGTTGCACTATTTCTCCTTTTATCTCAGTTTTCAACCTCTTCTAATTTCATGATAACCATTTTGTCTATACTCAGTTTCATCCCATGCAACTTCAGTTTTGCATTTCATTTTTCTATCCTTTGCTAAAGTTTCTGTTCTGAGTCTGCTTATAATGTCACATCATTTGCATACAGCAGCTTTGTTGATCTGTCCCCTTCAACCTGTTCGGTAATGTAGTTCCCATTAAACCCAAGAGCTCTCAACTGGAGGACTTCAGTTATCCATAAATAAACTGTCTGACCTTCAATGCCAGAGGTTGGCATGCTAAGCACTTCCTTAATATTATAAATGTTAATTCTCTTTTGCAAATAGTTAACCATCCTACTAGGGTACCAAATATCCATGATTTAGTGGTCACAAATATGGCCACTTCTTGCACATCTACATATGCATCCTCATGCCTTGCTAAATCGGACCATAATTTAATGTCCTTTTCCTTTACAACTACTACTCCTTCCCCTGTAAATAGCTCTGTGTTTTCGCACTTCTCAAAAGCAAACCTTCTTCAATTGATGACTTAAATAAATTCTGTTGTAATCTCCCTCTGAAGGATACCATTGCTTGAATGCTCGTGCATGAATCACGCCATCCCAAATAGAAGCTAAATGCTCTCCTCCTAAAAAGGAAGCCAATCTGGTGGTCCCCTGTCATAAACAAACTATATAACAGAAGGAAAAAACTTTTGCAGAAAAGAGGAAAATCCCAGGATGCAAAAAACTCCCTTACCAGCCTCAGTAAGAAGCTGAGATCCATCATAAAATCCTCCAAAGCTAGTTACGAAAATAAAATTGCCAAAGATTCCAAAGACAGCCACAAGGCATTCTATAGCTATGTTAAGAATCTAAATGGCAATGCTCAAATCTGCTCTGAGCTACAACAGAATGGCATTAAATATACTGATCCCAAGGACATTGCCAATATCCTGGCAGATCGATTTAGTGCCAACTTCAACCCACTCTCATCCCCTATAGGGCCCATTTCAATACAGAAAGATTGCCAAATTCCAGTAATCACGGCCACACAGGTAAAAAACGCACTGTCCAAAGCTAAGAATACAGCATCCATGGACCAGATGACATCCTGGGCTGTGTACTACATGAACTACAAAATGAACTGCCATCTCACTCACCTGTCATTTTTAATTATAGCCTCACCTCAGGCTTCGTGCCTACTTAGTGGCGCACAACTACAGTTATTCTACTCCACAAGGGGGGGTCTACCTTGGATCCTGGGAAATACGTTCCCATCAGTCTCACGAGCCTGATCTGCAAGGCCATGGAATGTATTATCATGGAACTTATAAACAAAGACATTGGCAACCTTCAAACACTGGACCCCACCCAGTTTGGGTTTGTGAAGAGCTGATCATGTCTCCTGAACCTTAATGACTTCTTTGAATCAATCTATAGAGCTGTGGATGAGGGTATGGCAGTCCACACAGCCTATCAGGACCTAGCCAAGGCCTTTGACACCATCTGCCACTCTGGAATCATAGATAAACATACTAAGCTAGGCATAAATCCCTATGTCACTCAATGGGTTGCCAACTGGCTTACTGACAGAATGCACACTGATCATGTCTCCTGAACCTTAATGACTTCTTTGAATCAATCTATAGAGCTGTGGATGAGGGTATGGCAGTCCACACAGCCTATCAGGACCTAGCCAAGGCCTTTGACACCATCTGCCACTCTGGAATCATAGATAAACATACTAAGCTAGGCATAAATCCCTATGTCACTCAATGGGTTGCCAACTGGCTTACTGACAGAATGTACACTGCAAAAGTAGCTAACTCCAAATCCAGCTCCAGACAAGTGACAAGTGGAGTACCTCAAGGTTCAGTCCTGGGACCACTCTTGTTTGGCATCTACTTCTCTGAAGTACAGGCCAACAGTGAGGGACTCTGGCTAACAAAGTTTGCAGATGACCGCAAACTGGGAGCCATTATTGAATCCCCAAATGATGTGGATATTCTACAAAAGGGCCTTACAGAAACAGATGCTAGGTGCCTGAGCCATGGGCTCAAGCTCGATGCCAAGAAGTGTATAGTTATCCCCTTTAGGAAAAAACATGTACCCATGAATTACCACATAGGTGACAGTACACTAAACACTGACAGTGTGATAAGAGACTTAGGAACACAGGTGGACAGTGGTCTCACCTTCAATAACCACAACAGTCAGGAAATCCTTCTATGTGGCACACCTCATCACTAAGGGCTTTTCATCCAGTAAAAAGGAAGTTATTGTCCTACTGTACTCATCCCTCATTAGACCCATCATAGAGTACAATGCCCCGTTTGGTATGTACCTCACAAGACATCTGCAACAACTGGAAAGGCCGCAGAAACACCTCACTAAAAGAATCACAGGTCTAAAGCAGATGGCTTATGCTGACCGAAAAAAAACTCCAGCTATACTCTGTCGCATATCGTCTACTCAGAGGCGATCTCTGCTTAACATACAAGGCCATGTCAAACCCAGAGCTGCTGGACATGCTACACTTAAAGAAATCCCAATCCCTCAGAGCCACATGCTCCAGGGATCTAAACCTTGTCATCACAATAAACAAAACATGCTGGAGGGATAGGTGCCTGACCCAGAGACTCCCCATTTTCTGCAATAGACTGCCCATACATGTCAAGCAGAGCGTCTCCTTGCCCCTCTTCAAAAAGAACCTTGATGACTGGATGGGCGATAGGAAATTTACCCCGGGGATCATGTCAGTTGCCTTGCTAGACAGGGGTCCAGGGAAGTAAATATTGTGGGAAGACATAGCCATGGAATTGTTATGGCTAGGCTTGTAAAGGCCCTAGGGCTGATAGCCTAGTACCAGCCTATGAACCTATGAACCTATAAAGATGACTGTGGCTCTGATTTTACTCCCACTTAACTAGTTGTACTAATGAAGCAGTCCTTATGTCCCTATCAGTACCAAATATACTGAGACATTTAAAAACAAACTTCTGTCATGGAAGTTCCATATAAATAAAGTATATAAAAAGAGAAAGAAGCTGGTTAATGCTTATAAGAAGTCTCATTCTACCAGCCTTAAGAGCACACTTAAACAAGCTAACAAAGAGCTTAAGAGAACTGTTAGGAAGCACAAAACTGAGTATGAAGTTAAAATATCCTATAAAACCAAAAATAACTGCAAATCTTTCTTTAACTCTGCTAGGAAGTTAAGAATTAGCACCCAGCAATATTAAAAATAGTCCACAATAATACTAAACTCTGGCCCAAAGGATATAACTAATATAATAGCTAACACATTTAATGTACATTTTACTCCACCCACAGTTATAGCTATTCCACAGGTTCCACAATTCTAGTCACCCCCTTTAAATACTATGGAAAAAGTAATCTCAGCCATCTCAAAAACTATGAATACTTCATCCAATCATCCTGCTAATAATATATCATGTTGCCTGATTATAAGTGCTAAATATGGTCTTTCTAACCCCTATTTAACCTCTTTGAAATAAGCCTCTCTACTATATACATTCCTTAAGGGAGGAAATCAGCCACTGTAATGATATTACAACCATAGACCCTGGTAACAATAGAACAATTAGTCTCACTAGTCTCATATCTAAAGCTATGGAGCATATTAACTCAGACCTCAATAATATGGACATTGAAAAGTTCTTATCCTATGACCTTCTTCAATTTAGCTTTGTCAAAGGAAGGTTCTGCCTCTTTAATCTCATTAATTCCTTTGAAAAACAAACTGAAGCAATGGATAGTGGTTCTCCAGTTCATAACTATATCTAGACTTAGTCAATGCCTTAATCACTATTCCTCATGCAGACACTATTGATAGATTTGTAAATATGAATATGAATCCTTATATTATGTGGTGGATTGCTAACTGGTTGTGTGACAGAACCCATGTGGTTGGAGTTGCAGGTGCCATTTCTGAAAGCAAAATAGTTACCAATAGTGTATCACAATACTCTGTTTTGCATCCTCTCCTTTTTGGCATTTATTTCTCAGCCTTTCAGCTAAGTTTGCAGACAGTTGTAAACTGGGTGCTATTATTTGATCTTCAACTGACTCACAATTGCACCGATACAGGTTACATCATGTTGACAATTGGTGCTTGGACAGGTTTACTATGAAAATATCGAACATCAGAATGTAAACCATTCAAAAATGCGGTTTACATGTTAGATGAGCAGAATATTAATTAGGTTGGGATATTGACAACCTAATTAGGATGAAGTTGAATTTGACTTCTGAAGTCCATTGTCCCCTTTGCAGCAGTATGTACATACCAGATATGTACTGCACAGTGCTGACAGTAATGTTTTTGCAGAGGGGCAAGCCCCCCTGTGCCCCCCACACCCCCTGCCACTTTTAGATTCCAACTCAAGATCACACTACAGTGCAGAAAAGGGTAAATCTCCTGATCCACACTGTCCCTCAATTTCAATACGTAACATCACCCATGCATGAGCGAATGCACTGTGGCATTCACTGAATAGAAGACTCACAGAATTGATGGTTGCCAATAAGGGAATCGGCCAACTAACGTTCCACATTCCTATGTTTGTCAAACCTTCATTCTATGTTGTGATAGGAAATCGCTTGGGCAATGCTCTCAAATTAAATGTAAAGAAATGTAGCATATTTCATTTTGGTAAAGAAAACAGTTTCACTTACCATACAGGGGATGCACCCCTCAAATCAGACAATGTTTAAGAGATTCAGACAATTTTGTGGATAATTCCTTATCATTTGACTATCATGTCTCCAAATTAGTTTGAAAAGCCTTTTATGTGGCTTATTTAATTTCCAAAGGCATCTCCACTAGATACAAAGACATCTTAATTCCCCTTTACTCATATCTTATCAGACACATTATTGAATATAACACACTTTTTGGTATGTATTTGTCTAAACATATCACACCAATTGAGAGACTTCAAAAATTTGTAACTTTAAAATTAGTGGCCTCAAAAATCTTAGTTATCACAAGAGACTGACAGCCTATCTCCGTACTCAGTCTCATACAGACTACTCCGTGGAGATTTGTGGCCCGCCTTTCCAATCATGAAAGATCCCACCCCTATCAGACTTCCAATTTCTTTGCAGAACTAATGGTACCTCAAATACTTGGTTATAGAAATGAAGCCTTTGTCAGCAGATAAATCAGACACTTTAACATGATAGATTTATATTTCAGTGTGTCCCTCAGCTTTGGAAAAAAACTTCTACTGCATTTCAAGCAGAGTAGCACCCTTGCACCTTCAAAGTAAACCTGGGAAATTGGATAGGCGGCCTCAAATTCTCCCCTTCTCTACCTTGTCCTTCCTTCTTTTAAGCTAGAGGTAACTTTAAATAGGAGTTTTTGGCTAAGCTTTTAAGGGTCTGCAGACTGATTGCCTAGTACTTATCTATGAATCTATAAACCTGTAATGACTGTTGAATAACTTATGCATCACTTAATATTTTTGCTAACTGTTTGTTAATTAAACCACTTTCTGAAAAACATTTAGAGTAAATTTTGAAAATTGTATTTTGACACTAGCAAGTTTCACTTCCACCCCTGCAATGAAAATTTCATACTGCTGTCTGGTTAATGATGTAATGAAGCTATGCATTTTCTACAGTTTCATAAGTAGCAATTAAACATGTAATCCAGGCCACTACTGAAGAGGTCAGCCTATTTTCTAATTGCCAGAAAGTACTGTCCTGTTAAGTAACTTGCTGAAAGTCACATAGTAGACAAATGGAGGAGGAGGGAATCTAACATTCAGCAACATGAAGCAGCTCATTAAGGTTTTATTCTTAGTGGTCTACATCATCTGTCATGCTTTAATGACTAATAGTCTGAAGTACTTAATTTAATGTACCGCAAAAGCCCACTAGTCAGTGTGCATCTCACACTGTCAAGCAGCAGTGGGCACCATTGGTAGTTATAGACACAAACAATTTTGCTTGCAAATTTTCCCATAGTACTCTGCTGATGCTCCATCGGTGAGTTCTCATGATTATCCCTCACTGACAGGTGATACATTCAGTGAAGCTGCTGAGGTACCAGCACAGATCCTACCCACTAGCCTTTGATGTTTTTTGTCCACTTCTCCTGTCCTCTACTTTACCTGTTCCTTCCTGTCCTCTGCCTGTTTTCTGACCACATCAACTTACCTAGCATTATGGATGGACAATTTTCCACAGTTTCATTCCACTTATGCTGTGCTGCTAGACAGGGGTCCAGGGAAGTAAATACTGTGGTAAGAAATATCCAGGGAATTGTTATGGCTAGGCCGATAGCCTTGTACCAACCTATGAACCTATGAACCTTCTCCAGCCATTCTGGTCAACATGGACATCCTGAGGCAATGTTGCAGTTGCCTCATATACACTGGCAACCCACTTCCTCTAGTCCACACAAATTCATTATGTGAGACATGGATCTATATCAAGAACCTAGAATCCAGGCTCTCTCGCTCAACAATCAGTCCATCTGATACTAAGCAGGTTGTTAGCAGGCACACCTCACCTCCTGCACCTACCAAATCAACAACACATAAACCTACATATGCAGAAGTCCTTATGAGAAGCTTACCCAAACACCAGAGACTTCCCAAACACAAACACAAACACAAACACTCTTCACATAATACATCATCTGCAGAACATAGTGCACATAATATACCACACATCAGTGTCTCACCAGTCAAGCCCCTAAGGCATAACACAAAAATAAACATCATAGTCATAGGCAACTTAATTGTGAGATACAGATGTCCCTCTTACCAAGCTGGATAAGGAAAAGGTCCCAGTCAGCTGTCAGGTGCCAGGATCCATCACATCACACATGCACTCAAGTCTCTCAACAACAGGCACTGTTATGACTCTGTCATTGTCCATGTTGCTGTGAATGACTTGAGAGGAACTGCCCTGAACTATATGAAGAGAGACATGACTGAGCTGTCTGATTATGTGTCTCAGGCAGGTATGTCCCTAGCCTTGAGCGGCATTTTACCTTCACTTAGGATGATACCTCAATAGAAACAAAAAATTATTAACTTCAACAATTGACTTAGTTTCTGGTGTCATTCATAGGGGATCCAGTATCTGTCAGCCTTGGATGACATGGTCGACAGACCTTGATGCTTTGCCAGAGATGGTCTTCCTCCATCACCCCTGGGATTTTGGTTATTTACTAAGGCTTTTGCCAACCCCATACTGCCTTTTTTAGGCAATGTCACAAGAGCAAAATTTCTGGCTAAATTATACATGTTCTGACTCACTTGCCCAAAGGTTCCCGGACTTCATTAACTTCAATGCCCTGGACCAGTTAGTTGACATACCCACAAGGGGCTCAAACATCTTGGACCTGGTACTCACCAACTTGGAAGACTGCTGCACCACCCCTAGGGTGTGGCCATCCCTGGTGACATCTGACCACAAATCAGTCTTGCTAGAAATAACTATAACACAAGAACTCCACCCTTAGCACAACTAGAGTAAAAAAACTTTTCCAAGGCCAATTACAACCTCTTACGTGATGGCATAAATATCTTCATAATCCCTTCCCCCACTGATGGAACAGACACCTATGCTGAGTTATACACCAATGCTTGATACAACCACCTGTACAATTGTAATGTCTCTGCTGTACCTGATAGAACCAAAGCAAGATCTTCAAGGAAAAGCAAACCTGCCTGGTGGACAACTGCCATTAACAGGCTATACAATAGGAGAAAGAAACTGCTGTCTAAGAGTAGGAAGGAACTTTCTAAAAACTGGAAACACTCTCTCCTCGACTTAAACAAGCAAATAAGACTCCTAGTGAAGTCATCCAAAGCTAACTGTGAATCTAAATTAGCTTCCCTAAATAAGGACAACCACAAGGCATTCTTTAGTTACATCCTTAACCTCAAAGGTTAAGGATTTGCACTGAATTTGTAGTTAATGGTAATATATATATATATATATATATATATATATATATATATATATATATATATATATATATATATATAAAACCTGTGGATATAGCAAACCTAGCTAACAGGTTCAGTGAAAACTTCACTCCCCTATCCCCGCCACATATATCCCAAAGCATCCCTAACACCTATCCCCTCCCTTGTATCTCTGAGGATCAGGTCTTAAATTCTCTCTCCAAGGCCAAAAATATAGACTCTATGGGACCAGAGAACATCCCAGGATGTGTTCTACATTGGTTAAAACAGGAATTAGCATCAACATTGAGCACGCTTTTCAATCACAGCCTAAGCATTGGCTTCATCCCAGCCGAATGGATCCACGGATCCTGGGAACCATAGATTCATTAGTCTGATGAGCCTTATTTGCAAGGTCATGGAACGAATCATCATGGACCTTATTAACAAAGATATAGGAAATCCGGAACTGTTCGTCCCCACCCAGTTTGGCTTTGTCAAGGGGAGATCATGCCTGTTAAACTTGGTAGACTTCTTCAAGACAGTCACCAAAGCCTTAGACGAGGGCAAATCTGTGCATATGTCTTACCTAGACTTAGCCAAGGCCTTTGACACAATCCCCAATCAGGCATCATTGATAAACTCAACCAGCTGGGTATCATCCCATATATTGTCAGGAGGGTTACAAACTGGCTCACTGATAGAGCTCATATGGTCAAAATAAGGGAATCTACCTCCTCCAGCTGACCTGTAACCAGTGGTGTTCCACAGGGATTGGATATGGGATGCCTACTGTTTGGAATCTACTTCTCCAAATTACAGGCTAAAACTAAAGGACTGTGGCTGGCACAGTTTGCTGCTGACTGCAAACAGGGAGCGATCATTGAAACCCCTAGTGATGTCAATATCCCGCAAGAAGGTCTTATGCAGACTAATGATTGGTGCCAAAGTCATGGTCTTAAACTTAATGCAAAAAAATGCATTATCATCCCCTTCAGCAAGGGTGGTGTTCCTGCAAACTACCTCATCAATAGTGATACTCTAAGTACACAGTCAGTGGTGAGAGGCTGGGCACACAGATTGACAGCAACCTTAACTTCGATCACCATGTCTCTACAATGGTACGATGGGCATTTTATATAAGTAAGGGCATTGCCTCCAGAAAAAAAGAGGTTATAACCCCTCTGTACTCTTCCCTCATCAGGCCAATAATAGAGTATAATGATTCCTTTGGTATGTCATTTTCCAAACACCTGCAGCAATTGGAGAGATCACAAAGGTTCCTTACAAAGAAAATTCAGGATCTTTAATATCTGTATTATGCGGACAGACTGAAATCATTGTCACTTTATAATGTGTTGTACAGACTGCTTACAGGTGACCTGTGCCTTGCATATGGAGCAATCTCTGACCCATCTTTAATGGAAACGCTGCACATTCATGAGTCAAATGGCACATGAGTCATTCTCTTAAAGGACATTAACCTGGTATGTGACATCAAAAGATCTTGTTGGAGAGACAGATATGTCTCACAGATGTTGCCCCACCTTTGGAACAAGCTTCCTATCCATGTTAACTCATTCACTCCGGAGCAGCTCTTTTGAGTGTGCACCTTTAACCCCTAGTGGGTGTGGCTTAAGCCATTAAAAACTAAGTTATCACCTTAGAGTTCTAGAAAACTCTCACTGAAAGAGGTCAAATATCAATAGAGTTGTGTTTGCCATCACATATGGCTCAAGACAAAATATCCTGGTAAATTGTAAGTAACATGGTTTTGGAATTATTAATGCAAATATGAACAATCCATATTTGACACCTAGAGGAGCAGTAGGGGTTAACTGCAGAAGATGCCTGGAGGAGCACTCGGCTAAGCCTCTTGTTGGCCCTATTTAAGCACAATTTGGACAATTGGATGGTAACTGTAAATTCACTCTGGGGTACCACCTGTGTCGCTCTTTGACAGGGGCAGTTAGGTCCTGATTTTAATGTCATCTTGACACAGACACCCTTGGGAACACGGGTTGAATTTGGCTAGGCTTGTAAGGGGCTTGGGGCCATTAGCCCAGTAACCTCCTATGATCTTATGAGCCTATGTTGTGTTCCTACTATGCTGTGTCTGTCTGATGTGTTTAAAGCAAGACAAAATTAGCACATCCGGCCATGAACAGAATATTACTTCAAAAAGACAGCATATGTTACTTCTGGAAATTATCAAGTCAGAAAACCTCTATTTGACTCATAAGAGAGGGGACTAAAAGAAAGCAGAACAAATAAATTATGACAGCCTTAAAAATGCAAAGCACAAAATGGAGATTTATGAGGCAACACAGAAACTGTGATTAGTCTGTTAGATGAAGAACTGGAATAGAGGTTTAATATTCAATTTGTAATTCAGCATTTCAGATATCAGTAGAGGTGTGACTTAGGCACAAAAGCTTTAGTAAGGCTTACAACTATGGTTGCAAAAAGACTTGCTAAATGTAATTCACAATAAGCTGCCGAGGTGTGGGACGTGATTACAGGGAGTATATTATTGTTAGTTTCCAAAGCATGTCAGCATGAGAGATTATGCCATAAGAACTCGTGTCTTTATTTACTGAGTGCAGGTGACAGGTTCAGGAAGTGAAGACATAAAAAGTACCAAGAATCTAATGTAGTAGATTTAAAAAATACTCATGGTTTTATCAGCTTGACGTGTAGAACAATTCTAGTTTCCATGCTGTTTTCATCTCTCAGTTTATTCCAGAATATGATTAATGAAGTGACAAAATGACAAATATTTTGCTGTTTAAACTGCTAATGCATTTATTTTCTGTTGCATATTCATATGTATCAGTTCTAACAGAATAACATTAAACAGCCGTCTTCTAAAGTCTTTTTCTCTACCCACAGAAAGTGTAATAGTTTGAATGAAAAAAAAACTGTTATGCCATCTTCCAATATCTGCTCTATTTCTCTCTCAGACACTCATCAGAGCTCTCCCACCCTCTCTCTATATATATCTACATAACTTTTTTCCTCTCTGCATCAGTAATATCCAGCATGTAGAATTCATATTGTTTGAAAGCGATCAGAATGTCAGATTAGTTAGCATTAGAGGCTTAGTAGTGCATTCTTTGTGTTTATATTCTGAAATGAAAATATAAATACATCATTATTATTATACTCTACATGGCTTGCAAAGAATGTACCATCCTAATTTAAGTGCCTGACATTTTTAGCATAGTTTATTCATGATGTTTCCAGATAGGTATTTTCTCACTTTTGCATGTTAATGGTGATGGTGTAGAATATTCTGCATGTTGTCACATCCAGATACTGACCACCAAGCTGAAATTCTTAATTAAGTAAATAATTAATTCATTGTCATTTGTTTACAGGTAAAGTCTGACTGTATAATTGTATCTGTTTTCAGTGAAGGCCTGTGGAGAAAAGCTCCACAAACAAAAGAACATAATATACTTATCCATAGGTGAAAACTAACATCATATTGAAATATACTACAAATACATAGATTAATACAAATATTAATACATATATGTGGAGTAACACACATATACACATATAACATGAGCCTGAAAATGAGCTATGAATGATTATTACAGTAACTGCTGCATTAACTGGATATTTCCCATTCCCAAAGCAATATTTAAACCAGATCAAAGCTACCAGTTCATGAATGAGAACAGGATGCATTCTTGATAGTCTGTATCTAGGGAGTAATGGTTGCAAGCTGTATTCTGAGATATCTTACCATTTAGTACTTTACTAGGCTTACTATGATCACTAGCAGATGTGAGATTCACAAACAAAAACAGACATTTGTTGGGAAAGGGTCAGTGCATTGCAAAAGTTATTTCAGCAGAGCACCATCTAACAGAGAGGCATGGATGGTGGTGTAGTCGATTGTACCATTTAAAAATGGATGTATTTTGGAAGGGGCAACACTTGCGACAACACACATCCATGAACTGTACAACATTTCTCAAGGGTGGGTTTGGAGAATATTTAGCACAGGATTTCTACTAAAGAGGTATTGTTTTCAGCATGCAGAATTAAGGAATGGTATCTAATATGCAATGCTTTGTGTTGTACTTATCTAGCTTATACATTTATTGCATGAAACCTTACACTGCTTCAGGACTTGCCACTCGGCAGTGCAAATATTGTATCTGGGTGATTCTGGTACAAGCAAACTTAGTATGAATAATTAATTGTTATGATGTCCACTGCTTAAATATAGGTGAGCAAATGCAATACACAGTGGGTGATTTGCTCACTTGCTTAAATATAGGTGAGCAAATATAATAGACAGTATGTGAGTGATCTGAGATAGGAAAATTATAACAGAGTAGTAAATAACAAAGGTGTAAACAATAATATTAGAAGAGGGAGTCAGGTTTGGGGAAGTACAGTTGTGGCACATATGCACTGCCAAAGACAAGAAAGGTGTAGCCTCAGGGATTTTTTTGAAGAGAGCAGCATTACTGATAGTCCTGGTTGAGAGTGGGAGGGGGTCCCATGATTTTGCAATGGTAAAGGAGTAGGGCATTTGTCCAGCTGAAAGGGCTGGTTTTAAAATGTTAACGCACAGTTAGCTTTCTGATCAGAGAGGTCTATTTGGATGGTACTGAGTAAGTAGAGAAATAAGGTTTGGGCAATTTGCTGGTTTGCATATAAATTTGTGTGTAGTGGTTAGTTGTAATTAAGTAAGATAATGTGGGAGCTCTAACCAGTTTAATATGTGTAGCGAGGAACAATGGTGAGATGAATACTTTACATTGGTCACCAATTTAGCAGTTTTGTTGTAGCACATATAAAGTTTGGATTTCAGAAAGGATTGGATCTTGGTAAGGTGAGGGGCACCATATAAAAGAGAGGGTAACAGAAAGGAAGAGGCTAGGGATAATTTTGTCTAGAGTTGAGGAAGTGTTTGTGCCTATAGAGTGTGCCCAGTTTTTGATGTATTTTTTTTTATATTGCTTTAAATATGCAGGTCAAATGTTAAGTTTTCATCTAAAATGACACCTAGTAGTTTACCATAAGGTACAACCTCAACAATGATGTTATTTTTAGAATGGATAGTGAATTCATCCTTGTTTAGGGAAGTGTTTTTGTTTTAAGAGTAAATAATACAAGTTTAGTTTTGTTGGTATTTAGGGCATGATAATTATTGGTCATCCATATTTCTGTAGATGTAATGGCACTTTGGGTGAGTTGCTGTAGTTTGGTTGTGGAGTTGGCAGCGCAGATGATGGCTGAGCCATCTGGGCATTGGTTGACAGTTCCATGACTAAGAGTGTTGTGGAAGTTGTTGATAAAAATGCTAAACAGTAGAGGCCCTGGTATGGATCCTTGTGGAACACCTGTGGATGTGTGAAGGAAACGAGAGAAAGAATGTTGCCACTTAGTTGATTGTTACCTATTTGTGAGGTAGTTTGAGAGCCAGTTTAGGGTTGGGGGTGAGATGCCTAAATTAGAGAGTTCAGTGAGAAGTAGAATATGGGAGACCATATCAAAAGCCTTAGAAAGGTCAAGAAAGAGTGAGGAAACTATTTTACCAGCATCTCTGGCCTGGTTAACTGTGTCCAAGAAGGATATGAGAGCTGTAGTGGTGCTGTCTTCTGGCCTGAAACCATGCTGAGTGGGAGAAAGGATTTGGTTGTGAAGCAGATAATTAAGGATTTGGGTATGGATGCATTTTTCCAAGATCTTAGAGATGGGTAAGAGGATAGTGATAGATCAAAAGTTGAATATGTCTGAGTTGTTGCCACCTTTGTGAAGGAGGAGAATAAATGCTTTTTTCCAAACTGTAGGTATGTGGGACTCCTGAATAGATCTATTTAGAACAATGTTGATGGGATAAGCAATAGAGTTAGCAGATATTTGTAGGAATTCTGGAGGTAAGTTGTTGGGGCATTTATCCCTGGTTTGATTTTAAGAAACAGTTTTTTTATAGTGGCGATAGGTATAGGTGAAAGAGAAAAACTGGGTAAAGGGGGAGTAAATGTGTTTTGTATGGATGGAGTTGAAGGACCAGTGTTGGTTTGTGGAAAGGTGGTGGTGAGATTAGCTATGGTTTCGATGAAATATGGCTTGAAGAGTGAAGATATTTCAGTGTGTGTTTTATCTGGATATGGACAAGGATAAAAACAGGAAAGAGTGATGATGATGATATATCTATATCTATATATAAATCTCTATCTATATATATATTTGGATCCCCTTCATATAACTGAAATGCCACTTACACGACTTTCAGAAAACTGAGCTGAGAACACCTGCAGTACAAACCCCAACCTTTCGGAACACAGACAGGTAACTAATAGTAAGTAACCCGTTGGCCAACCAGACAAGCACACTAAAATGGAAGAAAAGAAAACACACCCATGTGGGGGACTTTGCTCCCCACATCCTCCCAAACTAAATATACCAACTCTGAGATCGCACTACCATGGAGGTAAGGGGCAAAGGTCAGTATACTGGCCAAGCAGTTACTTACCATTAGTTACCCACAGTGTTCCGAGCGATCAGTGTCTTGTACTGTCAGTGTTCTTGGCTGGATCATCTGAAAGTCAGGTAAGTGGCATTTTGGTTATTTGAAGGGGACCCATCTATCTATATAAATAACACACACACACACACACACACACACACACACACACACACACACACACACACACACACACACACACACACACACACACACACACACACACACACACACGCACACACACACACAAAACCCCGTCCCCTCATGCACATACACATATGTATGTACATATGCATGTATATATGCATGTAGAACAACTATTTGATAATATGTGGCTACATTGCAATGTTATTGCCTTAGTGCACAGGTGTTATTGGATCAGTAGCTGGCCTTCTCAAAGCATTTCTCTTGTCCATCTCCAAGAAGGTTGCGTTTTGCCAAGGCATTAGAGTAATTTTTATTTTTATTAAATTATTTTCTGTATTTCTTCAGTATGCAGTTCTTTCAGTGGCTTATTGGTTTATTTAATTTTATTATGCTTTGTTTGGTGTTTTTTATCATTTTGCTTGTCCATGTCGATGTTGAATGCCCACTAGAAATAATACACATAATTCTTAATTTCCATTTAACATACATGCAATGCATGTCACTGACATACTTATGTGCAACAATTGTACCTATCCATATATGCCCAAAGTTCTGTAGCTGACCTCAGAAATGGTTCTTGCTGACATTTCCTCTTATAAAAACAATGCCTTTCTGTTTAATGTTGGTCAAAAGACTTTAAGCTGGCAAAGTAAAAGACTTTTTATCTACCACTGTCTAGTGAGTTGTGCAGTACTTAAGATTACCATGCTACTGCAACTTAGACACAGGCACATACTAGACCATGAATAGCATGAAGTCACTTATAAAGATAAAAGAGGTCAGCATTTTACTTTATCAGACACAGATAAATGTATGTCTGCCTTGTTACATTTTAACAATTATCTGAACAGACAGTGCAGCTAAAGTCTTCACAGATATGTGTAAGCAAACTTTCCATTTTGAGAGAAAGCTCACTTAATTGCAAGTAAAACATAGGCTTAGCTCAGTGCAATGCTTTATAAGAAATGACAGGGCCAGAAATCAATTGGGGATATTTCATTCAGTATCTATCAACCTGTACAAAACATGCTTCACTGTCCCTTGCCAATTCCTATAATTTTCCACTTTGATGGATAGCATTGTTTGAAATAAATCAATAAACCATATAAACATGCATAGAATGAAAACCAGACACACTAGAGTAAAGCAAAGGTAAAAACAATACATCATGTAATTCCATTCAGATTGGTCTTGGTCAAAAATGGCTTATCATGAGTAAGGGTTTAAGGAAGAATAATAAATAAATGAATAAGTAAATGAACAAATGTATGAATGAGTAAAGAAATAAGTGCAGGCCAAATGCAACGTTTTTGTAACAGAAGAATAAGAAAGTTAAAAGTGCTTATGAGGAGGCTATGCTGAGAGATTTAATTCATTCAAGAAACTCACAGTAATGTCAGAAACTATCTTTGGCATCTATGATGCTCTAGTAGGCTGTCCTAGGTGATGCCCTTGCAAAACAGTTTTGAAGAATTTAAAGGAAAGCTTGTAGTCCTGATGCTAATACTTAAATTACATTACTTTACTTTGTATGTTGACTGCATCATTCAGAAATCAATATGGTGCATGCATAACACTCACATAGCCTAAAGCTATAACAAAAAAAACAAGAGGTCTCTCTGGAACCACATAATAAGTACTGGTAATGACTAGCGGATGGAATGTGTCATTCAGCATGGAAATCATTATACTTTTAAGTGAAATAGAATGGCTCTTTGGCAAAAGTGCAGAAGCTCGAATGATAAAAGAAATTAAATTCAAACCACACCTACATTCCTAATATACCGGCTGGTGCTCAACAAATTTGAAACAGGAAGCTTGTAAATGCACAACCGCTCATACCCATGTTATACCCCCTATAACATGAGAGGTATCAGAACCTGTCAAATACATTTGGGAAGTATGATTATGTGTAAAATGGCCCTAGTAATCACCTATGAGTCTATAAGAAATATTTTCTGTTACTTGTTTCTCCACATGAATATACAACTAAATGTTTAGGTCCACTAAGGTAAGAATTTTACTTTACCAGGTGATCAGTATCCTACGATTGTTGTTTAATATTCACTGTATGATTTTCTGATCTGACATTACTTATCCTGTATGTTGATTCTACTATTTGCTACTGCAGTTCATGTGATAATATTATGTAGTTTATTAATTGAACTATATGTGTTGGAGCTTTTCTCCCCTGGTCTCCATTGAAAACGGGATCCATGCCCATTCATACTTTGCCAGTAAACAAATGCCAAATAAATAAATAAATAAATAAAGTGTTGCGATCACAACATTGTAAGCTGTCTGAAGGTACAGACTAAAGACTGTGCAGCTGTTTCTTAAAAAGAAGATGATTCTTAAATATATACAGTTTTCAAGATATGCTCAATAATACATAAAATAAAAAAAACTTTAGCAGAAAAAAGTTTAATTTCTTGAAAAAATGCAGTCTGAGAACAAATTGTAAGATGTGTCACAGAATGCTTACCACAAAGCAATACAACTTTAGCAATGACACACACAAGGCACATGTAACATGAAATACATCTAGTCGTCCTATTAGCTGGCTCAGAGTGATTGAACCTCCATCTGACTGAACACAACCATTCAAAGATTCAATTTAGCAAAAAAGAACTTAAAACATTTTTTTGCAGGGGAACATGCTTTTCTCCACCCCCATTTGGGGGCTTACCCCATACACCCCACATTGCTAGCAGTGTATCTAATATAAGTATCTCCAATAATACCTTCCTATGAGAAAAAGGACTGTGCATTGCACCTCGTAGAGCTGTGCTCAGCGAGTTGCAACCTCATAGCCTTTACACTTGACCTTTTGTAGGAAAGTCCACTCTAGCAGTACAGTAGCTACAAAAGTGAACCAGCAGTCCATGAAGGTATTCTAGATTATCTGGAATTTAAGATAACACTGTGCACACCTATGAATATAAATATGCAGGAAGAAACTAAGAAAGAAACTCTCAATAGGAAAGTGTTTATACTATTGCCAAATAAAATATTTACATAATTTCTTTATTTATACTCAGTGGATAGCTGGACTGAACCCTGACAGAAGCAAAAAAGATCAATATGGCTGCTTAGATGAATATTAAAGAACAGGTAGACTTTGCTAATTACTTAGTCAAATTAAAACTACTGAAGATCAACTATTGATGTGTCCTTTTTCACCAATCAAATCAAAGCCCCTACAAGACATTACATTTCTTGCAGAATGATTAGATTTTTTTATGTAACCCCCAAACTAACCTCAAAATGATATTGTTTCTGCTTCTGCAACAACAGATTAGCCTCACTCCAGATACCAGTTTACACTTTGGGGAATACACTGTACTGTGCCGTAACCATTTTGAAAAGGTTTGAAACTGAACATAGCAGCTTGCCCAAACACAAACTGGTTAGAAAAGTTGGAGTAGACCTTTGTTTTTCAAATATGAAAAAGTACAGACCAAAATCTACTGCCAAGTCAACCATGATGAATATATGAAAACTTTTTATTAAGAAGAGACATTCTGTAAAACTAGTGCTTAGAGACATTTCAGATTAATTGGACTCCCTTTGTGTATGGATTACAGACTCTAGCAAAAATAATAAAAATCATATAAAGCTGTATCTTGCAGACAGAGATAAATAGATGAATGCAAACAAATTCAACAATTATGTGGAACATTGGATGTTATATAACTGCTGGCCCAGAATACTAAGAAAGCTATTACATCAGATCCATCATTTTCTGTAATTGCTAGTTTGTATAATATACTGTTGTTGCTGGTGTTGGAGCTACATACATTTTGGCTTTGTATGAAAAGGTGACTTTAGCTCATTTTTTTTTCAGGGTGATCAACATATAGTTCAGTTTTTTACTTCTGTTTGCATGGGGTTTGCTGCCAGTTAACTCAAAGGCTTTAAATGGGAATGTAGGGCAATTTAGGAGGTGATACCCTCCTTTTACAAATTCAAATAACCAAAAGATAGTGTTACAGCAGCAATGGCTGTCAAACTGCATTACTGCTGGAGCACTCTGAGAGCTGCTTAAATTCACAGGAAGGGGTGGCATGATGGTTAAAGTTATTACCTCTGAAACTCAAGGTACAAAGTTTAATTCTGACCTCTGGTTATTGGCTAGGCTTTTAACAGTCTGCAGACTGATAGCCTGGTACTGCCTATGAACTGGTGCAGTCAATTGTTCTACACTAATGCTGCAAAGACTATTCCTGGGATTCAATAAACTCTGTGCAGGCTTCGTGTGAAGCCTACACGTAGTTTGCATGATGATGCATAGTGAGCAGCAGCCCTAATTACATACTCATGACTTGTACCGCATTTAAAAGTAAACAAGCATAGTTTCATGGCTTGCAACATTGCCGGCCAGGAAACCATGTAAAGCAACACCGATAGGAAACCTGGTTACCCCAGAGCAAAGTAGGTTATCTGGATTGCGTGGAATGCCACAATGATTACCGGTGCTTAACATATAATTATGTATATGGCCCAAACACAGAACAGGACAGTGTATACAGTGCAGAATATTGTGAAATCCCATTCCAGGCATTCTGTACAAAAGTTGTGTAAATGATCTGTAAGCATACATGGAGTGCCATGGAAAACAGAGTTAGAGGAAGTGTGTGTATTGAATAGGGACACAGAGATGAATTGTAAGAATGAACACAGGGAAAGAGGACAGGTAAAACATCCTAATGTACAGCAAATGAGGGCATGTGGAAAACAGTTGTAGCAGGAAAACCAATCACTTATCAGTGTGGTACAGTACAAACTGTACAGTGAAAATGTGTATCATGTGACTGTCAAGGTGATATAAAAATGGAGAATATGTCTTTGTGAGATAAGCTTCCTTACATGAACAAACCAGAATAAATCTATCAGGGATGTTATATACAATCAGGCTAGGCTGCATAGTCTGAAGCTGTGCAAACTGTTTTCCCTGAATGTGAGTATAGTCTCAGCAGAGGTCTCCAAAAGGTGGGACATAGTTACAGGCTCATGGACAACAATAAAAGCATGCACAATTATGGACAATATCAAAATAATACCACCAGTAATCCCATGTCTCTGACATAACATATGTGATTCTGAATGATTAGAGATGGTTCTGCACAAGCACACAGGTTACATGCCATTTGATCTGCTCATAGGGTGTGATGTCTACATTATCCTTGGGGTGTGCATTTGTTTTCATGATGTAACAATTCCCTCAAGTTTTTGTTTCATCTCATGTGTTGTTATGGCTTTGGCAGCTATCTCTGGTGTATGTTGATACTGTCTGCATTATACTAATCTCACAGTTGGAGTCAGCCTACAATCTGTAGTCCTTCAGGCAGCTGTGTGGATACAGGATGTGCATATCATTTGTGATGTCTGTGACTTATATAATCATAGGAAAGGGCCTAGAAGAAGCCCTGCTGTACAGAACTGATCCCTTGACCTGAGATATAGGTCACTTTCACATTTCAACACACTTAGATGCCAAGTATATGATCCTCTGGTCTACCCACTTGGTGATATAGCTGTTTATGGCCACATCTGACAGTGTTGATTGAATACCTTAGTGTGGATTTGTGTCAAATGCCTTGGCCTGGTCAGGTAAAACAGGATTATGGTGTTGTCATCATGCATGCCCTCAATGACCTCTTTGAGGACATCTATCAGATGCAGCAGACATGCTGTAGCATTAACAACTCGCACAGGTCAGTTGTACATAGCCAGGATATTACCAATGTACATTTAGAAAAGTTCAGTGATGAATTGTTGGTCTACCTCACATGCATGCATCAGGTGCTGACCCTCCCCAACTCAGAGGCATCCATGTTGATGTACTTCCTTCTATGGGAACATAGTCCATGTGTAGGATGTGTTGAAGTGTGTATTCAACCATGTCAGTAAGGTGTATGTGCTGAGTCATGTCATAGGTGATCTCTGATGTTGCCACAACCCATTGGTACACCAGGATGAAGGTAAGACAGTGCATACTGCCTATCTTGATCTGGCCTAGCGTTTTAACACAATCTCCCATTCAGATATCATTAGCTGTGAATAAACCCTTACATTGTTAGATGGATAACCAGTTGGCTCACAAAAAACACATACTGTGAAAGTTGGGGCATCAACCTGTATCAGTAGAGCTGTCACAATTGGCATGCCCCAGGGGATCTGTGCTTGGCCCTTTACTGTTTGGAATCTATTTCTCGACAGTTCAGGCTAAAGTATATGGCCTTTAGCTTACCAAATTTGCTGATTTTTGCATATTGGATGCAATAATTGTGTCCACTAATGATGATGACATATTACAGAAGGGGCTAACACAGACAAATTATTGGTGACAAAGCCACACAGTCTACAAATAAACTCAAAAATGTGTCTATTTTCGCCTTCTGCAAAGTAGAATTCCCTACTAATTACAGCATTGACAACACTCCCCTGTGCTGAAACCCAGTTGTGCAAGACCTGGGAACACATGTAGATAGCAATCTGAACTTCAACACAAAGTGTCCACAATGGTATGGAAAAGTTATGTTGTGCACATCATAAGTCATGCCATCATATTCAGATCTGAGGATTATATAACAACACTGTACTTGAACTTCATCAGAACACTATTACAGTATAATGATCCCTTTTGCATGTGCCTTACCAGACATCTGCAGCAGCTGGAGAGACCACAGAGGTTTCTCACCAAGAGAACACAGGGCCTACAAATCATGCCATGATGTATGTGAATAGACAGAAAGCAATCTCACTATAATCTGTGTTATATATGATGAGGTGACTTCTGCCTGACCTCCAGGCCAGTCTCTGACCCTGCCATGGTGGAAATAGTGCACATCTACAAATCATATATAGCTGATGATGTCAGCAGTGTCTGCTGAGAAGAATATGGTAATAGCAGTATCCCACATGTTGGTGTAAAAGGCTCTGATTAATATCACGTAAGTGCACAAACACACACCCCGGATGACTGCAGTGAGAACAGAACCCATACCTATCTAAATACACTAAGTACAGAACTCAGTATTTAAGGTAAGCACCACAGGTCAAGTTTGACTGGGAGAGTCTCAGACAACACTTTACAGGTGATGACATCAGCATTGTCTACTGAGGAGAATATGGTAATAGCAGTGTCCCACATGCCAGTATAAAAGGCTCTCTCTAATGTCAAGCAAGTGCACAGACAAACACACACACACACACACACACACACACACACACACACACACACACACACACACACACACACCAGCTGACTGCAGTGAAAACAGAACCCCTACCAAAGCACACTGACTACAGAACTCTGTATTTAAGGCAGGCCCCACAGCTAAAGTCTGACTTGGACAGTCTCAGACAACACTTTATAGGGGATGAAATCAGTAGTGTCTACTAAGGAGAATATGGTAAGAGCAGTGTCCCACATGCTGGTGTAAAAGGCTCTCTCTAATATCACACAAGTGCACAAACACACATGCACATGCACCTCATTTGACTGCAGTGAGAATAGAACCCTTACCTATCTAATTATACTGGCTACAGAGCTCAGTACTTTACACAAGCACCACAGGACGAGGCTGCAGGACAACTTATAGTGGATGACATCGGCAGAGGATTGTGGTGAGATGATGTTGGGAGGCCTGCATGAAATGGATGTATAGGCATGTTCAACTGTGAAGATAGTTCTAGTTCTGCATGTTATCAGATTAATGTGCATTGCATATCACACATTTGTTATTAATGTATGTAGTTTAGTTGATATATTTGTGAACAAGTACTGAGAGACTAGGTTTGCATTGCATGGAGTGAAGTAGCATATGGCTGCATTGTAAATATCTGACATATTCTTAGACATGTTCTTCATTTTGTTATGTTTCCATATGTAGTTTCATGCCATAAACAATAAACAGCCCTAATACATGCTAATATTGAATTTGCATAGTGCAGCGGCAAGTAGATGGTTTGTGCAATGGCAGGCAAGGTGTTTGAGCTTGCAAGATACACATTTCTACTACTGTCCCTGTTTGTGAATAGTTAAGCAGTGTGCAAACACTGGGCTCATTGTTAAAATTCTGAGAGTTAGTATTGAGTGTATGCAATACACCTGCTGCTTAGATAATTCTGTGGCAGCAGGTGTAAATGCACTGCCACATTTCGTTTTGAGCCCAGATGATACTGGGTTCAAATTCAGATGTATCTAATATTTTTAAATAAACAGTGATAATGAAATGAGATTATTCTTTACAGTCCATTCAGCATATGTTGCTGTGCGTTGACCTAGCACAGCGGGATTCAGTGGCACTTTGGGGAGGTAAATGCAGCATTGTAGAGTTGCTCACCATCACTTGGCATTGGTGCATGATGGCAAATTCCATGCAAATATAAAAACCAAAAAGTGAAGGGATCCATTGCTTTTTTTTTTTTTGGTACTTATGTGTGTTGTGTGTGATTCTATGTTCTGTCCAGATTATTGGTGGTAAAATGGGGTACATAGCAAAGTGGTGAAATGGGGAACAAGCAGGGGGAAAATAAAAGGGAAAGAAATACAAGAATGTGCAGGAGGAAGGTAGGAAAGAACTGTAGCTAACCATTTCTTTAACAGTGTAAACTGAAAACATGTACAGAATATTAATAAACAAAAATTAAAAAAAAATCATCACTGCTGTGCTGTATTTACAGAGACACAAACTTTATTCACAAAAATATATAAAAGACTAAGGGCTTTCAGCTGTCATACCCATATGGCTTCATCAGAGTGAAAACAATCTTAAACAGCTGAAGTTTATAATCTTAAAACAGTCTCATGACTAACAATTAAGAACAACAAATGTAATGAGTCAGCAGCAATAAAACAAAAATAAAAAGGGTTCCAGTAAAATGACCATTTCAATCACCTAACAAAGTGAAAAATTGAAGAATCAATAACTAACACAACTAAATGTTTTCCTTGTCCATTAAGAAAATAGTAATATTAATGGAATATATATATATATATATATATATATATATATATATATATATATATATATATATATATATATACACACACACACAGCTGTTAGCTAACAAATTGTTTTAAAAGCACATTAAATGCCCTGGACCAGCTTGTTCTTACCCCCACTAGAGGTAGCAACATCCTTGACCTGGTCATTACTAACATGGGCGACCATTGCTCTACACCAGCATTCAACTCCTCCCGGGTTAGATCCTACCACAAACTAATCACCTTGGAAATATACATCCCCCCCCCCCCACAAAGTTAACTACCAGGAAAAACTTCTCCAAAGCTAACTTTGGGCTCCCAAAAACAGAGGTGGCTAACTTCAAGGCACCCATGCAAACAGAGAATAGTTGCATGACCACCAAATCATACACCAATGCTCTGTATGAACACGTACACAAATGCATGGATCTCACCATACCCAATAGAACCAAGACGCTCTACTCCAAAATAAGGAAGCTAATCACATGGTCCCCTGCCATAAACAAACTCTACAACAGAAGGAGGAAACTGATGCAGAATAAGGTGAAGTCCCAAGACTGGAAAAACTCCCTTATCAGCCTCAACAAAAAGTTGAGATCCCTCACCAAATCCTCTAAAGTTAGCTATGAAAATAGAATTGCAGCAGATAGTAAAGACATCCAAAATGCCTTCTATATTTATGTAAAGAATCTCCATGGCAATACCCAGATTTGCTCTGAGCTACTGCACAATGGTACCGCCTATACTGGGCCAACAGATATTGCCAATATATTGGCTGACAGATTCAGTACCAACTTTACCCCTCCCCCACAAAGGACCAGTCACAATACCAGTAGATTTCCAGGCACCCAGTATTACTGCTGCACAGGTTAAAGCAGCACTGTCCAAGGCCAAGAATACAGCTTCTATGGGACCTGACAATATCTCTGGCTGTGTTCTACATGAACTGCAGAGTAAACTGGCACCTCACCTGTGTGCCCTGTTCAACCACAGCCTCACCTCAGGCTTTGTCCCTACCAAATGGTGGACTGCTACAGTCATCCTCCTCCACAAAGGAGGAGTGATTACAGACCCTGGGAACTATCACCCCATTACCCTGATGAGTCTGATATGCAAAGCTATGGAACACATCATCATGGACCTAATAAACAAGGATATAGGGAATCTCCAGACTCTGGATCCTACACAGTTTGGTTTTGTGAAGGGTAGATCATGCCTGCTCAACCTGGTCGACCTCTTTCAGTCAGTCACCAGACCTGTGGATGAAGGCAAGGTGATTCATACAGCGTACCTTGATCTGGCCAAGGTCTATGATAACATTCCCCTCAGGAATCATAGAAAAACTCACTAAGCTAGGCATCAACCTATATATCACTAGGTGGGTTGCAAACTGTCTCAGAGATAGAACCCACAATGTGAAAGTAGCTGACTCCAAGTCAGACTGCCAACCCATCACGAGTGGAGTCCCACAGGGTTCGGTTCTGAGTCCTCATCTGTTTGGTATCTACGTGTCTGACGTCCAGGTCAACATGAAGGGACTCTGGCTGACAAAGTTTGCAGACGATTGCAAGTTGGGAGCTATTATTAACTCACCAAGTGATGTTGACTTCCTACAGAAAGGCCTCACTGAGACCAACGACTGGTGTCAGAACCATGACCTTAAGCTCAATGCCAAAAAATGCCATCATCCCCTTTGGGAAAAACCCAACTCCCATGAATTACCACATTGATGGTAGTCCACTGAACACAGAAGGTGTTATAAAAGATCTGGGAAGATAGGTTGACAGCAACCTCTCTTTTGACCACCACATTGCCACTGTTGTCAGAAAATCCTTCTATGTGGCATATCTCATTACTAAGGGTTTAGCATCCAGGAAAAAAAAGCGTCATTGTCTCCCTCTACTCTTCCTTCATTAGGCCAATCATCGAGTACAATGCCCCATTTGGCATGTACCTCACTAGACACCTACAACAACTGGAGAGGCCAAAAAAGTGCCTCACAAAGAGGATCTTAGGCCTTAAACACTTGTTCTATATGGACAGACTCAAAAAACTCCAACTATTCTCTGTCTCATTTCGCCTACTTAGAGGTGATCTCTGCTTGACTTACAAAGCCATGTCTGACCCAGCTCTGTTAGAAATGCTACATCTAAAGAAATCCCAATCCCTCTGCACTACATGCTCCAAAGACCTCTACCTCATTACCACAATCAAAAGAGCATGTCAGAGGGACAGGTTCATAACCCAGAGATTGCCCATGCTATCGAATAGACTTCCCATACATGTCAAACAGAGCACCTCACTGGTCCTCTTCAAGAGAATTCTTGCTAAGTGGATGGGAAATAGAAAATTCACCCCTAGATCACTCCAGTGGCTCTACTCGACAGAGGCACTGGGAACTAAGGTTGGGTGGCACGATGTCAGGGTAATCTTATGGGCTAGGCTTGTAAAGGCTCCAGAGCCATTAGCCTTCTACACACCTATGAACCTATGAACCTATGAAATAAATTACTTATAAAAATGTGCCATAAACCTTTGGTTAAAATGACATATAAAATCATACACTATAACTTTAAAAAGAATAGCAACACATTTCAAACTTGCAAAGAAGGCAAGCAAGACAAGACAAGGGAATGGTGACAGACACAAAAGGTTGCGGGGCACCATGAATGAGGTGAAGGAGGGGACAATGCAAGCTCATGTCCTCCAAACATGGAGACAGTGAGACTCTAGTCTTTACCCAGAGGACTGTCATCACTGTCCCCTTACTCCACTGGGTGCTGGAGTGCTTGACATCTTCACCTCCTATGCACCATGAAGGAGAGCAGCCTTTCTAACCAGAGAATAAACCAGTGGTGTGGTGTGATGCACAACCCTATGCACCAACCCTGGCATGTCCTGGCAGATGATGAAATCCCCACTTCTGAAACTACTCAAGGAGGGTACCACAGCACTATCTGCTGGGGCACTGCTATCTGAGGGGACAGGTAGTGCAGGGGCAGCACAGGCAATGCTGCAAGTTTAAGTCCCAGATGTGTTGTGCATCGGTGCTGGAGTCGGTGGAGTCGGGAGTAGGCTGACCCCCTGGGGCTGGATTTGTTACAGATGGGTGACATGGACACATTTTGATAACACATGATAGAAAATAAAAACTGACAAGGGCTGGGGTGAGAGGAAAAAAAAAGAGATAAAATTAATACCATCATATCTGACATACAATGCACTATCACAAGTATACATCCTATCAACTATAAACTATAGTTATGGATTGCTTAAAGTAATCCTTGCAATGTGCATATATTGCACATATGCTTGGTCCAAGTATACTGATTACAGTTAACAGGGCGTTTATGCCACTTGCACAGAATGTAATGTATGTAATATTATGAAGGAAGTACAGTATTGTATAATTGCTGCTTGTGGTATTTGAACCCAAAATCTCTGACTACAGTCTTACACTTGACTCCTTAAGTTGGTTTGTGCTACAGACTTATACATGCATACTTGCTTTTACAGTCACTCGTCTTGGTGGTCGCTACAATTTGTTTCTGAATTTACCTGCTTTTACAGTTAGGATATGCATGCTCACTTTTTTACTGCTGTATAGCATACCAAAAAAAAACTATCATTAACTTGTAAACCTACAATAATACTTCTGCTGTGCTGCATACACACCACTTGCTTCACTCAGTCTTTCTAGATGTTCAGCATAAGTCTGACGATTCAACTCTATGCCAGCATTTGATATGAAAAGCAAAGAAAAGAACAGAAGAGCATTTTTCATACCAATTTAGCCTATATTTAGCTTTAGGTGTATTAAAGATTCTCTTTATTACCATACATAAACAACTGTGAGATGTCACCAGTTTGAAATTCAGTCAAACACTTGTTGAGGGCATCCTTCTTATGCCTTTGTAGGTCATTGAGGTAGTGCTTACACTGTTCTCCAGTGCGTGGGATGCCAGTCACACTGGATATAACCTTAGCCAAACTACTCCAAGTCTCAGACATGGGCGCTGGAACCATAGAGCAAAGGGGGAGGGGCACCTCCCCCCCCTTTTGCAGCACTTGCAGCATCTCAACCTTCCCTGGTGCGCAATTGCATCAGCTTTGCAGCACTTGCAACATCGCAACCATCCCAAACGCATGCCTGTTTGAATACAGGATGTCGCAAGATTTATTTTCTTTCTTCCAACTGCAAGGTACTGTCTGCAGCAGAGTGGTGTGTGTGTAAGTTAGTTCTTACCCTTCCTGTCTGCAGTAACTGTTCTTTCTGAAGTGCCATTCACAATGTGTTATTCCACAATTCCGCTACTGGAAGGAAGTGCTGTTTGCAATTAGTGTTTGTTTCGTATTGCTTTAGTTATAAAGCACCGTTTGCATTTAGGGAGAGAACTGAAGTGTGGGCGTGTGTGTATATGGGTGTGTGTGTGTAAATCCCCCCAACAGGATACATCTGGTGGCTACTAGAGGTACACAGGTTCAAACCCTGCACCTTGGATGCAGGTAAATAGAGCCAGTCCTAACCACCATCACTTGTAAATTTATGCCTCACATTTTTGTTTTGTTCTGTTCCTCATTAAATCTCTGGTTTTCAGGAGCAGTAAAACAAAACTTTTTTATACTAGCAATTTTCTAGGTTTATAAGATCAGTATTTGAAATGTCTCCCTATTTTGGGGCTGTATTCTCCCGTTAAATGGCTTTATTCTGTATTTTTGTGCTACAAGGTTGAGAGCTATAGTGATAAGTGAGAACTGAATTCACTAAATGATAGCCATTTAAGTTTGTCTCCCTGGCTTTCAGGAAACTGCTGATTTAGTTTAGTGGTATGTTACTCTAACTGCAGTGCACAGGGTTCTGGGTTCAAGTCTTGTTAGGGAAATGTACAGTGGTAACATTTTATGCAAGCAACTTTCCAAAATTATACAAGCAATGTTTAAAATGTGTCCCTGGTGCCCCCCCCAATTGAAAATAAGTGCAAGATGCTGTGAAACATACCCATGGCTTACCCTACTGTGATTCTGTATTTGTATTTATCTATCTGTCTATATATATATATATATATATTGTGTGTAGAAGTAGACTGTTGTCATGTAAATGTTCTGAACAGGGCAGTTTTGTCGTTATTGGTGCATGCATTTTGCTTCATTGCCTACTGGAAAAATGTTCAAACAATACATTTAAAATGCGCTCTAACTTAAGTCTAACAAGTGTGCTGTATTATACAAGGAATATAATTTAATAAAGCCAGGAAGGTGTATCAAAGAACACATGTATGTTTCTTGTTTTGTGCGCAAGGGGCCTCTGATTTGAAAACAGCCCAAAGGTAATCTTTATCCACCACTGGCCAGATGCATTTTCTTTGGATGTGGTGTGGGATTTAATGCTGTTTCAATGAATGTGAGTTTCACGGGCAGAGAAGTTTTAATGCCAAGTCTATATTCCTTGTGAGACAGTATTGCTTTGTTTAGCAGATATCTGTTAGTGTTTGTGCATTGTGCTATAAAATGTAAAAAATAAAATCCAGAACAGCACAGGCAATGCTGCAAGTTTAAGTCCCAGATGTGTTGTGCATCGAGTCGGTGGAGTCGGGGTGGGCTGACCCCTGGGGCTGGATTTGTTACAGATGGGTGACATGGACACATTTTGATAACACATGATAGAAAATAAAAACTGACAAGGGCTGGGGTGAGAGGAAAAAAAAAGAGAGATAAAATTAATACCATCATATCCAACATACAATGCACTATCACAAGTATACATCCTATCAACTATAAACTATAGTTATGGATTGCTTAAAGTAATCCTTGCAATGTGCATATATTGCACATGTTGGTCCCAAATATACTGATTACAGTTAACAGGGCGTTTATGCCACTTGCACAGAATGTAATGTATGTAATATTATGAAGGAAGTACAGTATTGTATAATTGCTGCTTGTGGTATTTGAACCCAAAATCTCTGACTACAGTCTTACACTTGACTCCTTAAGTTGGTTTGTGCTACAGACTTATACATGCATACTTGCTTTTACAGTCACTTGTCTTGGTGGTCGCTACAATTTGTTTCTGAATTTACCTGCTTTTACAGTTAGGATATGCATGCTCACTTTTTTACTGCTGTATAGCATACCAAAAAAAACTATCATTAACTTGTAAACCTACAATAATACTTCTGCTGTGCTGCATACACACCACTTGCTTCACTCAGACTTATGCTGAACATCTAGAAAGACTAACGATTCAACTCTATGCCAGCATTTGATATGAAAAGCAAAGAAAAGAACAGAAGATCATTTTTCATACCAATTTAGCCTATATTTAGCTTTAGGTGTATTAAAGATTCTCTTTATCACCATACATAAACAACTGTGAGATGTCACCAGTTTGAAATTCAGTCAAACACTTGTTGAGGGCATCCTTCTTATGCCTTTGTAGGTCATTGAGGTGGTGCTTACACTGTTCTCCAGTGTGTGGGATGCCAGTCACACTGGATACAACCTTAACCAAACTACTCCAAGTCTCAGACATGGGCGCTGGAACCATAGAGCAAAGGGGGAGAGGCACCCCCCCTTTTGCAGCATTTGCAGCATCTCAACCTTCCCTGGTGCGCAATTGCATCAGCTTTGCAGCACTTACAACATCGCAACAATCCCAAATGCATGCCTGTTTGAATACAGGATGTCGCAAGATTTATTTTCTTTCTTCCAACTGCAAGGTACTGTCTACAGCAGAGTGGTGTGTGTGTAAGTTAGTTCTTATCCTTCCTGTCTGCTGTAACTGTTCTTTCTGAAGTGCCATTCACAATGTGTTATTCCACAATTCCGCTACTGGAAGGAAGTGCTGTTTGCAATTAGTGTTTGTTTCGTATTGCTTTAGTTATAAAGCACCGTTTGCATTTAGGGAGAGAACTGAAGTGTGGGCGTGTGTGTATATGGGTGTGTGTGTGTGTAAATCCACCCAACAGGATATATCTGGTGGCTACTAGAGGTACACAGGCTCAAACCCTGCACCTTGGATGCAGGTAAACAGAGCCAGTCCCAGCTACCATCACTTGTAAATTTATGCCTCACATTTTTGTTTTGTTCTGTTCCTCATTAAATCTCTGGTTTTCAGGAGCAGTAAAACAAAACTTTTTTATACTAGCAATTTTCTAGGTTTATAAGATCAGTATTTGAAATGTCTCCCTATTTTGGGGCTGTATTCTCCCGTTAAATGGCTTTATTCTGTATTTTTGTGCTACAAGGTTGAGAGCTATGGTGATAAGTGAGAACTGAATTCACTAAATGATAGCCATTTAAGTTTGTCTTACTGACTTTCAGGAAACTGCTGATTTAGTTTAGTAGTATGTTGCTCTGACAGTAGTGCACAGGGTTCTGGGTTCAAGTCTTGTTAGGGAAATGTACAGTGGTAACACAACATTTTATGCAAGCAACTTTCCAAAATTATACAAGCAATGTTTAAAATGTGTCCCTGGTGTTTGCCCCCCCCCAATTGAAAATAATTGCAAGAAGCTGTGCAACATGCCCATGGCTTACACTACTGTGATTCTGTATTTGTATGTGTGTGTGTGTATATATATATATATATATATATATATATATATATATATATATATATATAAATTGTGTGTAGAAGTAGACTGTTATCATGTAAATATTCTGAATAGGGCAGTTTTGTCATTATTGGTGCATGCATTTTGCTTCATTGCCTACTGGAAAAATGTTCAAACAATAAATTTAAAATGCGCTCTAACTTAAGTCTAACAAGTGTTCTGTATTATACAAGGAATATAATTTAATAAAGCCAGGAAGGTGTATCAAAGAACACATGTATGTTTCTTGTTTTGTGTGCAAGGGGCCTCTGATTTGAAAACAGCCCAAAGGTAATCTTTATCCACCACTGGCCAGATGCATTTTCTTTGGATGCGGTGTGGGATTTAATGCTGTTTTAAAGAATGTGAGTTTCATGGGCAGAGAAGTTTTAATGCCAAGTCTATTTTCATTGTGAGACAGTATTGCTTTGTTTAGCAGATATCTGTTAGTGTTTGTGCATTGTGCTATAAAATGTAAAAAATAAAATCCAGAAATGCAACTTGGATTTAAGGATGGGCAATAGAAAATGTACTCCAGGATTGCCCCTCATGCCACTAATGGATAGAGGCAGTTCCTAAATGCTGCATCCCTTATATGGGTCCCCTCAAAATATGTATGGAATGATCACAGTTTTTCTCACTAGGGCTAATATACAATTATCAGCCATGAGATAGGTAAGACCAATCAGAAAATGCTAATTCAAGAATCAAGCACCAAAAGGGAATTGGCTAAGCTTAAAAAGTCCTCCAAGTGAACCTATGTTGTGGTAGTAAATAGTTATAAAAAATTGCCCTTTTTAGATCACTAAGTGCCCGTCTCACCCCCCCCCCCAGTCTTCAACAGCTTCCGGCCCCTTTGGCCTCAGACTTGTACTGGGAGCCAGAAAAGTCCCCCTGCAGAAGCCTTTGCCTGTGGTGCTTTACCATAAGTCCAGTAAATATCCTGGACTCCTGAATCCCTACCTAAACTGGGCACATTTCCTTCTAAACATGTCTAATACCAAACAAAGAGCAATGTCAACTAATGATTTCCAGCCTGTTCCTGTTATCATGTTTACCGGTAGTTCGCAAACCCAAGAAATGATGCCAAGCACTTTTGCGCAATGTTAAGTGGAAAGTAACAGTGGTGAGCAGGGAGAAAACAGTTTTTGAAACTGGAAGATTAACCTGACACTTGACAGTAGTTTGAGGAGTGTTTGCTGCTGTAGTTTGGAAATATTTTTTTAAAATTGGAAGGTAACTGTTAGGTGAGTTAAATTTGCAGACATGCACTGGGGACATAAATTTCATGACCTGACACATTTTTGGCTTTGTACACTGATGAAATTGATTTTTAAAGTGTGGGATTCAAGCCTATGCATAAAGGCCAAAACATTTTCTTCCAAAGCGGTGATTTTCCATCTTAGTCACAGACGAAGTGCTGCTCGGACATAGTATAGGTTCATAGGTTCATAGATTAGTACTAGCCTAACTGCCCTTGTGAGCCATTTCAAGCCTAGCCAATTATCCATTGTGAGACTCAAACCCTGCACCTTATGTGTGTAAGGCAAACAGCTTAACCATTAGGCTGCCCTCCCAACCCATAGTCATGAATTATTCTTAAATACAGCTGACAGTTTGAGGTGTTATTCATGTGACCTGACAAGGTTCTTGTATATAGATTTAGTTGTGTATGTGTTTTAAGTGTGAAGGTCATCTAAGTACAGATAGCAGAATTATACTTACAGAAATATAGTAGACAGTATACCCTCAGTCATACATCTGAAAACACAATAAGGGTGTCTTATCCCTCACACATATAATTCATATAAGCACCACTATCTAGGGTGAAAATGTCTGAAATTTCCTGCTTTAGAACCCAAGACCATGTGCATGGCAGCCATGCACGTACACCTGTTGCCAATGGAATACTGAAGTACCACTTGTATATGTTTCTGTTCATTTCTTTAAACTGGACTGTCACAACACCGCTTACCATGTTTGCACAGTGCCCAACAGAATTAATTGAATGTATCCAGTTTCAGTTATTGACTATCTGCAACTTGTATGCAGTTGCTGATGGCTGCAGGTGTTGGGGACCTTGCTAACTGCTGCACAACATAGCTTACCAACATTGCATGATGGAAAGCAAAAATTGCAAAAATGTATCTTTTTTGACCTTTACACCTTTAAAGATGCCCTGTTCAGAGGTGTTCTGTCTGCTTTCTGGGTGGGCCAATAGTCCAGGTTTGTACATTGCTAAGCACCACACAAACAAGATAACCAAAGGGAAACCTCACCTGCATTGTTTCTTCATTTCCTGTGTTTGCACTAAGCAGTGCACTATGCAAACACTGCAATTAAAACAACAAAAACATGGGGAAAAGTAGATGAAATGAAAAAAGCAATCTATGAAATATTTTAAGGGGGAATTCTATACCAAGAAAGTCGATGTTATGTATTCACAAGTTATGGCATTTAGTGAGAGACTTCAGCAAGTTAAACATAAGAAACTACTAAGAGACTACAACGATTTTTGCACAGGCCAGATATTTATTTGGCCTAAATATAAAGCACAAAACTCAGATACAAGCTCTGTAAATACTTATCAGTCTACACGATCCTCACACATGCCTCTATTACAAGACAGCAATGAAAGTTCCACCTTAAATATTTCCTCTATTGCCAACGTAATGACTGCAACAGGAAATATCCTTTGTGACCAGCAGCGACGTGAACAAGAAGCATCAGAAAATACCCCACCACCTAATCAAGAAGAACTCAAGCGCACAGAAGTAAATAATGGTGCAAGACCGAAGACTTCTATACAAAGTGCCAATAATGCTTTTTTACAGTTTCCAGTACAATATCGGATCAACAACAGAAACAGATCCAACAGCAGGGGACGAAGAAAAAGGAAACTGTCAGAAGACAATACAGAGGTAAGAAGACATCAGAGAAATCAGCTGACTTAATTTTTAATCTTTCGAGTCACCATTTAACTTCTGATGAAAAGAACCTTTTAAATAGAGGGCTTTCCTTTGTCCCTCACAAGGAAGCAGTCTCGCTGAACTGTTAATTGATTTACAAACTTTTGCATGCAATGCATCATTAAAATTAATGTATGCAAATGAAAATACTACAGCAAATTCTAACAATATAGTTATTTGTAAGAGAAAGAGTGTTTTTGTTCCTGACATGTTATCTAATGTTAGCTGTTTCATTCAAGTTTGTGAGAATGATTTATATCAATATTTTTCTAAATTAACAAATATCAAGGGCCGAAGTTTTGTATTTTATAACCTTGATAAAGGTGAAAAACAAGTCCTAGCATTTTTTTCCAACAATAAGAATTTAACAGTGAGACCAGCTGATAAGGGAGGTGGTCTGGTAGTAATGGATACTAATTTCTATGATGATTTAATGTCCAATATGTTAAACAATACAAAAGAATATGTTGTTATAACTGACACAGAGCTAGACAGATTAATTTATATTGTCCATGATAATCTATATGATTTATTAATGTGCAGACAACTGAACAAACAGCTTTATGATTTCTGCTTGATAGATAAGCCCTTGATTCCCTTTATCAAGGGCTTACCAAAAATGCACAAACAGACATTTCCACCCCCAATACGTCCAATAGTGGCTGGAAATAAATGGTTGACTGAGAACATCTCAATTTATTTAGAATCCATATTAGGACCAGTTGTAAAAGAAATACCAACTGTCTTGAAAGATATGCAACAGCTATTAGTAGATCTTAAAAGTATAATTTATGAGAATGACACAGCAACCCCTATGATTCTAGCCACTATGGATGTAAAAAGTCTTTTAACCACCATACCAAATGGCTATGGTATTGAGGCGGTGAGACAGGTTATTAATGAACACACCATGATAGATAAAGATACGCAACTTCTTGTTTGTGCTTTGTTGGACATAGTGTTGAATAATAGTGTTTTCTCATTTAGAGATAAAATATACAAACAGGTATGGGGGGTGGCGATGGGGACCCCCTGTGCCAACTCGTATGCAAATTTAGTTCTATATTATTGGGAGTGTCAACATATATTCAACACTGTATATATGAATAATATGATCCTGTACAGACGCTTTGTGGATGACATTCTAATATTATGGAAGGGTGATATACCTTCTTTGAAAGAACTCTTAAACAACCTTGAATCCACTACGACATTTCTTGAATTTACTCTTGATTTTTCATATAACACCATCAATTTTCTTGATGTTACGATATTTATTGACCATGAAAGTGGTCTAAATACGAAATTATATAGGAAGGATTGTTGTAAAATGCCATTCTTCATTACAACAGCATGCATCCAAGACACATTTTTCATAATATTGTTAGAAATCAGTATAGTAGGATCTCTAGGTTATGCAGTAAGGAAACAGAACATATTAAACAACTTGCTATCATGAGTGACCTATTTTTAGAAAGAGGTTATCCTCTAAGTTTAATAGAAAATATCAATAATGAATTTTCCATAAATAATGATATTAATGAATCTAGACACAGAGAAGCTGATAAGGCTTATCAAGCAAATAAGAAGATTACCAACATAAGTTTTAAAATAAATCCTAATGATATGAGAACCAAGGTTCCATTTACAACTAGGTACACCAATGATAACCATAATGTTATGGCTATACTAAAGAAAAATTGGAATATATTAACTATAAATCCTGAAGTTAAAGCATTGGTGGGTAATACACCTACATTTTGCTATATAAACAGCAAAAACATAAAAAGACTTATTTGTAAAGAAAAATCAGTGTCTGGTATCATTGGATACAAGAGTACTCAAACAGGAACAAAACCTTGTAATAAATGCAGTATGTGCATTTATGTTACCAATAATACAGTCTTTGAAGTGCCTGATCTAAATCATAAATATGAATTTAAGATAAATGCCACTTGTGATACCACCAATGTGATTTATTTAGATACGTGTCAAGAATGCAATGCTTACTATGTAGGCCTAACTTCTAGAAGATTAAGAGACCGTATTTATAACCACGTATATGAAATAAGAAAACAAATACAAACTGATGCTTTGGCCAAACACATTGGTTTGTTTCCTGATCATAATTTTAAGTTTCGAGTGATACAAATAGTAAAGAATAATAAGAAAAGAGGTGATAATATGTTACACCTCGAGAACGTTGAGTTGCAATGGATTCTAAGATTAAAGGCACATATAACACCAGGCTTAAACAGCGCAGTCAGTATCAAACCTGTACTAGCTTCACGTTAATATTTTTAAGACTAATTGTATAGTACATAATGGAAATAAGATGCTCGGTCTCCTCTTTTGTAAGAATATATAGTTTATATGTGAATATTTTAACAACAAGTACAATAATATAAAATAAGTTAGTTCATCAATCTATTCATCTATTCATTTAATACAGTTATATATAGAAATTTATTTATTTATTTATTTATCTATTTATATTTATATAGCTCATTTATTGAAGCATTCATCAAAAATATTTATGTGACTATTTATATTGAAGCCTCTTAGCTTAATATTATATTATATCCATACATCTATACATAGAGGCAATACACCATAATAATAAGTAGTTTAATATTAAGAGAAGATAAAGATAGCTATCTCAGGATATAATAATAATAACTAAATGAATAACTAAATTTAGTAATTTAGTATAAACTTTAGCACACTTAAAAAACTACGATATATATTTTTTGTATGTTCATATTTTTATATATATTGAACTTTATTCTTGTTCACGTCTTACATTACTTACATAGACCTATTTAAGTTTTAAGCGTACTCATAAATAACACCTATATATTTTAAATAACATCAACATTTAGAGAGGTTATATAATTTTAAACATCTTTTATTAGTACATTTACTTACACTGACACATTAGTTTGACTCATAACATTTATATAATTGTTTATGATTATTAGATAAGATACAATGTTAGTGATTGTATGAACTAGAAACATAATTTTATATTTTTAGAATGCATTTTATATTCAACATTACTCAATTAATCCTATTAATCTATTTTTGATGTATTTTATTAAAAGTTCAATGTTGATATTGATTTTAAATACAGATATTCAACTTAGTTATGAACATAATCTATTCACTTAACATTGTGATTCTTATATATTTTTTCCTAAGGAGACCTATACCATGCCATTCCTTATGAACTTTTTGATTATATAATTATCTCAGAAAGAGCGGGAAATTAAGCTCTTTAAGTACTTAATTGTATAATTGCTGTTACTATAAGAATACCTGAATTCCTTATTTAAAATGTAACCTGAAGAAGCATACCAGTGTGTATGCGAAAGCGCTCGTTTTTTGGAATAAATTATATTTTTATTACATCGTGGTGATTCTTGCTTGGTGTTCCTGAGACTTCTACCTTTTTACAAACAAGGTCTTTGGATGGTAACCTTCTTTTTGCTGCTGATACAATCTATGAAATAAACAATATAAAATGTATGTTGATGCACATGAAATATTTGTACACAGGTTTGGATTTGAACCATCACTCCATTAAACCTTCAGAGCACAATAATATTGTCTTAATGCTTTTTGCCACACCAACAGCTTTGCAGCAAGGAACTGAAATCATTCTGCATTCAGCCAAATGCAACACCATCCACAGTACTAACAAGCCACATGACAGTTATTTGTACATGCATTAATTTCAGATGTAGTGCACTGAGTAATCACACAACCATTTATGACAATTGCTTGCAAAAATGCAGCTCTTCCTTATGTATTTGTGCATGTTGCTCATTCTTTTCTTATCTGAGCAGTAATCTGAGACATGTGGTCTGTAAAGCATTCTGAATCATTGCCCTTAAAATGTGTGAGGACATTAAATGGCAATAATATACAGCTGCCTTCAAGTGAAGGGGAGGTTGGATGTTACTGAATAGAAACTGTGAATTGTGTGCTGCTTACTTACGTTTCAAGCCTTGCTACAATTACTTGTACACTTTGTAAGTCTAATCTGGCTGATGCACCCACTGGAGGTAGGGGAGTTTGAATTGCTGTTGTGTTTTCCTTCTTCCTACCAGTAATCATTCACAGCTGCAATCCATTAGCAACAAACACTGAAGGAGTGCCTGCATTATGTTTATACCTGCTAGACAGAGCCAAGCATTTGAGATTCAGCAATTCTAATGAGTTCACACCTCATCTGCATCTTCACCATGCTCACAGTCCTGAATCTACTGTATAAAAAGGGAACCATGTAGCAGGATGAACCTGAAGGTGAGGAGATTTGTTTATGAGGATAACAGAAGAATATAATACTTTGAGATATATCTGCACAGAAGACTACTAATCTTGATAAGGTATGCTTGCATTTTTCAGAGATATACTGGATATGCTGAAATGTCAGCAAGAAAAATCTGTTAATGTATACATGCATTAGTAAATTCTACTTTTATCTGTATGCATTTCTTCCAAGTGTACTGATGGCATAGGCATGTTTGTCAGGGTATTTTACTTTCTGAAATGCACAGCTTATTAACTATCATCACAAGTGCTAATGTTACAACTGTTTTTCTCTTTACACTCTTCTATTGTTATTTCTGTGAAATGTAAATGTCCTATATTGTCAATGACACAGGGGTGTTAGCCTTCTAGGATGGTCTATACAAACCTCTAGGGTCTGGGGGGATTGCTGGCCACTAGTAGACATGACTGGCAGTTGCATAAAATGTTCTGTGGTAAATGTGTATACATGTTTCAGGAGAAGTTTATTTGATAGTACTTTTAGCATTTCACTGATGGTTTGTTAGCAAAATGTGTAATTTGATTGTTCTTTTGGGGGTGAGGGAGCAAAATTGCATTTCTGTTTTGGCACAAACAAGGATATGTTGTTATTGTTACATTCCTTGTTTTGTATCCAACTTTGCTTTGTGTGTGAATGTAGTATGTTATGACCACACAATTCCTTTTTTATATTTCAATGTCTTGACTGTTTTATGTTTCTTCAGTAGGTAATAGTGAAATTCTGCCTTTTATGCTTTATCTGGAAACAGCACTTTTAGTTATGTGATACTTATGTGTATTATTTTTCTGTTTTGCTTTAGGTCACCTAGGATTTTGGCACCCCGGCATCTCAATCCCTGAAACCCCACTTTTAGTGATCCTGAGAACCAGGTCATTGTGGAAGCTTTTAGGCAACATGGTGCCTTTCTGCTTGAGTGGGGACGTGGAGATATGTCAGGCCGGATGAAAATTTGACAGCAGATAGTTCTGATGTGAATGCAGTATGCAGCCACAACAGGATATAGGATCAGATGCACCATAGGGCCACTGACATGATTTCATCTGCAAGGAGGAGAGCAGCTGCAGTGACCCATGATTGGACGGGTACTGGAGGGGGAGGCTGCTACACAGCTGCCACTAACAGCACATAAAGAGTCACTGTCCACTGTTAGGGATCCAGACAGCTCACAGGAAAATGCAGAACAGCATGTCCTTGACATTGGTGCTACTGTTTCAGGGACTGAATGTCCAACGAGGAACTTCCAGGTAAGCCTATGTATCTCTGTTGTTAAATACTCATGTATAGTAAAATATTGACAGCAATACATCAGTTCTGTTTAGCATTAAAATTGTTTGTGGGGAGTTGTAGACTGCTATAGTTAACAATACATTCTGATTGATTACACATGGGCTTAGGTTGGAGTTGTCATCCATGTTTTTGTTAAAAGTATTGTTAATGGACATATAAAGGGTAAAACATTTTAACCCCCCTGTGTTACTGTTAATTGTGATGCTGTTGTCCTTAACCTCTGCTTAATTTCTTCAAGGACCAATGTCCATGTGAAACATAGCATCCACAGTACATGGTAAGCCAAATATCTTTTTTGTCAGTAGTGATGAGCAGTTCAAGAAATATGTTATTTTATCCATATGTGTGATGTGAGCATCAATACTGTTGTGTGTATTGCTGTGCTGTCTGTAGTAGTTTGTTAGCATACATTTGACTATAGTAGTGTAGCTATTAATTTCTTTGCTGTGTTTGTTGCTTATCATCACAGGTGATCCTGACATTGGTAGTGTATGACTCTTACCACCTGATGTCAAAGTATTGGCAGACTCTAATTATGATGGTGGTCAAACAGAGGCATAGTCAGGGGGGTGCAGAAGTTGAATCTGACACTGAGGTTAACATTCAGCCATCCCCTGTAATTCCATCAGACACAGCCAGTAGGCCTATGCCAACCCATTCCAGTGAGCCCTCAAATATTGGAGAGGTGGAGGGCGAGACACTCGATCATGGAAGTGTGATTACTGCAGCTTCAGTACCTATTGACTCTGACATAGCCAAAATGTGGGTGATATGGCATGTGGGAGAGTTGTTTGTGTAGCTCGCATGAGGCCTGCTGTCCATCCTCCACTTGATCCACGTTTATCTTCCCATGCCACTCAATGTATGTTAAGATCCATCGTTGAGGTGCAGGCAAATTCCAATAGGTCCTCCAGAGAAATGCTTAGGGTTGTAGATGTGGCACAGGCTGACATGTGTGACTGCCTCTACCGTGTTGCTGATTCAATGGATTAGAGGCATAACACATTGGAACTGGAGGTGTCATCAATGGAACATCTGCTGGGTGGGGGATAGCATCCTTGCGGCCGTACATCAGCCACTTCATCTGCTGTTAGCTGACATGGTCATGCCCGATCATGCTTCCATATTGGCATTACTTCCATGGCTCCATCAGTGGTTGAGGTGTCTACACCCAGACATGGCAGACTATGGTGTCATGGTCCTGGGTGTCCTCATGAGGGAAGCTCATCCAGCAGACATCAGTCACATTCAGATAGCAGCAGTGCATCTGACTGTGGGTGTGGATGTGCCAGTGTAACTCCTGGCAGAGCCAGTTCTCATGGATGGGTACAATAATGGTGAACTGCAACCTCTATCATGCATGGCTCACATTTGTCCGATATACCAAGACATAGAGCAAGCACAGAGCTTGACTGTGTTCATGCAGCTTCTTACACACCAATTTCACCTGGAGGACCCATACAGACACACGCAAACAACAGTTACATGGTTCAGCCATGAAGCTTAAAGCTGATTTTGTCCCACTGGCCATTTCTTACTTTATCCAAATGTCTGCCTGCTTCTCTTTCTTACTCACACACACTCACCGACCTTTTGTGTCAGCCTAGGCTTCCTGAAACCTCCCTCCTCAGATGATAGCTGTGTCATATCCTTGTTTTCTATATTTTGGATTCAGAGATATATATCATTTGTGTCTGACACTCAGGCTGCATAGCTGACTTAGTGATTAGTATATCTTTATTTGTAGTGTTCTTTTGCTAATTGTACCTTTGACATGTTTTGGTGTTAGAACGTTAGACAATTGATAGAATCAAACATTTTTTGCAACAGTATTGTTAATGATCTTGTGAGGGCTGTGAAGTCTGAAACTGAAATGTTTCTCATTGCTTTTTGACTTCTCTCTCTAATGATTTTCCAGTAATCTCTTTAATTATTTTCCAGAAAAAAAGTATGGTGCTAAACTGAGGACATTCGGTAACCATCAGTACTTTTGAGAGGTATGACTGTGTGAATCTTTGATGCCTGAGGCCTACTGCTTGATACAGTACACATATAGTTACATAACTCTCTGCTACCACATGTTAAAGTGTTTTTTTGTACAAATCACCTACCTTTTACTTGCTTACATTACCAGGTAACAACATCCATGGATATGCCACTCATTTGTATTATTACAAAATATACTTCAGGTTCAACACTTACCTCGCAAATCCAGCAGTTGCACAGCCATTACATGGGTTGGTAAAGATTGGGACCATTGCCTGGCATCAATGTTACTATATGTATTTGAGTAGGAGGAAGGTTTTAGCCCCTTAGATGGTGAGTGGGTGTGCTATGTGTTGCCTGTTAACCAATGTGAAGGCATATTGAGCAGACATATGTATGTCTACTCCCACAGCAGCTGGTCTTTCCCCCTCTGACTCCTCACCTGCTTGTGGCTGTGTTGACCTTGTCATATTTGTTGGGATGTGTGCCACTTCCCTTGTGGATGCTGCTGAAGCTGCTTTCTCAAGATGATGTTGTGTAGCATGGCACATACAGTGAATATTTCAGTACATGTATGTGGGTTGTACTGCAGTGCTCCCCAGATGCATTTAGGCACTTGAACCGTGACTTCAGCAGTCCAAACACATACTCTATGACATTTCTGGTTTGAGCGTGTGCTTCATTATGGCATTCTTCAGCAGGTGTGTGTGCCACATTTCCAGTGCATCAACTGCATCCCTCAGTAAATGACCCTGTGAGATATACCCCTAGTGAACATCTGATTCAGTTAGGAGGTGTGCCAGATATGTGAGTCATGGTAACTGCCTGGATTGCCAGCACACACGTTGATGATGATTCCCTTGGTATTACACACAACTTGGCAGTTATTAGAGGGGAATCCCTTTTCATTTATATAGAGCCTTCCCTGTTCCCTGGGTGGTACCTTAAGTTCTATATGTGTACAATCTATGGCACCCAAAACTTCAGGACAGTGTGCTACAGGGTAGAACTCCTGCATATTTCTGGCCCTGACCTCAGGAGTACAGGAAAAATGCATGTAGTCACTGGCATGTTGTAGCATAGCATTCAGGAATTGATGGAGGATCCTGGATGCTGATGCCTGTGACACCCCCGGCATATCCCCTCTTGTCTCTGAAAGGTTCCTGTAGCTAAAATTCTAAGTGCTACACATACCTTTGTCTCCACTGGTATGGGTTCCCCTCAGTTTACCCTGGGTCTGAGTTGAGGACAGCAGACGTTGCAGAGTTCCTGTAGTGTGTCTGTATCTACCCTGTAGCTATGTACAGTTTCCATGTCATGCAGACTGTGATGAGTTAGATGAGGTCTGAAAACTCTTCTCATTCTTGGCCGTGGTCTATTAGCAGAGGCAGCAGCAGCATAGACTTCAGCCTGTCGCAAATACACATGAATTAAAGTAACAGCATTTCCTAACATTGTTTCTGTGTAGACTTTTTCTGTGGCTGTATTCCAATAGGTTTTGGAAATCATAGGCAAAACCAGCACTGAGTCTACACGGTTGCTTTATAGCTTGTTGAATAGCATAGAGTTTAGCTGCTTATGCTGTAATTAGCATGCGGCTATGTTGTTTGCGTGGCACCGCTTACTGAATCCAAAACAGTGAGCTACTCAATGCGCACATGGCGTAAATAAACTGTGTAGGGTTTATTGAATCTGGCCTTATGTGTTTGGATTACAGTTAGATATGTATGTAGCACTCACCTGTCTCTGTGAGAAATTCAGTGTACTCATTATGAATGCAGACCAAGTAAGGTAACACTTCTGATAGTTGTTTTCTTAAATCCATACCATTCTCAAATATTTCATTCCACATGAATCCATATCCTCAACCATATGCTTACAGTGCTTACATATGCTTGCAGTGGGGAGATTACTAGTTGAAGGTGTGGGTTGGATGGGAGGGGGGTTGTGTTGTTTAGCTAGTGATAGTATGGTTTGAGTGAAGTGTGTGTTGAATGAGGTAGCAATATAGTAAATAAATAAATAAATAAATAAATAACTGCTAGTCAAATAAAGATATACTAAAGATGAGTTTATCAGAGACTATTTATAAAGTAGACTCCAGATAGTCTGTGCATTGCTACACCAAAGACAGCATCAGTAAGTGAAAGTTTGGGATTATAAATAGAGATATGTTGATGTAAGGTATGTTGTACACAGTTGTTACTCTTCAGGAAAAATACTGTTTTCATATTCATATCACAGATTTGAAAAAAGAATGACTGCACACTGATATTGCAGCTATTACTGTCTCTGTTTAAAAAATACACCCTGTGATTCAGCAAGCAGCCATCCAGGAATAAGTTATTCCTGCACGGCAGGGGCCGTTCCTGTTCAGCATGGCAGCGGGCCATGCATATATGTGAAGGCATGCTGCCATGCTCTAAAAGGGACATGGTTCCATGTACAAGCGCAAGGGGTGTGTGTCAGAGCAGAGCTCTCACAATATACATGCCTCCTGCATTCCAGAATTGCCTTTTGGCAATTTGAAATGACCAAGAATGCTCGTAACACCCCAACCCATCAGGATAACAAATCTGGTCAAAGCCATAAGGGACTATCATCCCTACCAAGACAAATGTTGTCAGAATAACAACACATGTAGCATAAGCACATAGCGTACACCTCCCAACCCGTCAGAATAAGGAATGTGGACAAAGCCAAAAGGGAAAATCGTCCCACAAAGTAGAAAGTTGATAGAATAACAGGTTCAGCATTAGCTGAATGTCAAGCAAGTGCACAGACAAACACACACACACACACACACACACACACACACACACACACACACACACACACACACACACACACGCACACACACCAGCTGACTGCAGTGAGAACAGAACCCCTACCAAAGCACATTAATTACAGAACTCTGTATTTAAGGCAGTCACCACAGCTAAAGTCTGACTTGGACAGTCTCAGACAACACTTTATAGGGGATGAAATCAGCAGTGTCTGCTAAGGAGAATATGGTAAGAGCAGTGTCCCACATGCTGGTGTAAAAGGCTCTCTCTAATATCACACAAGTGCACAAACACACATGCACATGCACCTCAGTTGACTGCAGTGAGAATAGAACCCTTACCTATCTAATTATACTGGCTACAGAGCTCAGTACTTTACACAAGCACCACAGGATGAGGCTGCAGGACAACTTACATTCATTCATAATGTACATGGCTAGGCTTTAAGGGTCATAATGGTCATTAGCATAGCAGCCACCTATGAACCTATAAAATGAAGCAGTCATTTGCAAATAACAGGAAACACATCTCTACTTTAGCAAAGTTCCACCCAGATAAATTCAGGATAGAATCTATAGTCTGGGTTAAGGGCTTGACTGCCAAATGAAAGAGACAGAGATACAGAGAGAAAGGGAGGGTGACCGAGAGCTGCCTGCCTAATGCCATTAAATAAGCAGGGCAGAAAAGACAGGGAATAACTTGCAAGGGTCATACAAAGGGGAATGTTACAGAGCTTGAATTGCATTTGCTAATAATGGGGGCATAGATTTCCTAACACCCAGACAGAATTATTACTATCTAACTGAATCTAAATCTTTCTCAATTCCACTAAAATGCCTGTAGTAGGAGACAGTGATATATTTAATAGCTGCATGCATAATATTATGTGATTATGCAGACAAGTCCAAGGTACGTTCTGCAGCTCTGCATAATATGAATCAATATTTCTGAAAACCACTTATAAAAATCAACTTATAAAGTGCTCATCGGAGTTCCCAAGTAGAAGAAGACCCCTCACTCTCTAACTAATATATAAAATAATTAATATATAGAAACTCTGTGGTCATACCATGGTGAGGAAATGGACAAAGAGAATGAGCACTGAAAATGTTTTTTACTGATACTGACTCATTCCCCCCCAGACTCTCATTATTAACTGTTGCACAGCTGTCAGGGTATACACTCTAAATGTGAACATTTATTCATAAAAATAGCTTGTGACTGATGCCTCAGCTTTCACTGAACTAGTCTCAGTCTCAGAGCTATAATTTTGCCTAAATATTAATTGAACATACTGATCTGTACTTCGCTACCTTAGTTTTGTCTTTGGCAGATATAACAAGGACTAAAATATATGACTATTTCAGAAATTTAGCATTCACATGTTATGAACATTACCATGAGCAGTTTAAGTAAAGGAGTTCTTATTCTTCTGCATCAGAGCCTTATAAAAATGTACTGAAGCCCATAAGGACCTGATGCCATCATCATGGGGTATAGGAAGATCATTTTCATCAGGTTATCAAAAGAAATGGGTCTATCAGAAGAGATATCATCTCAGGCTAGTAAGGGCAGGTGTAATTTTTCAAGCCAGTTACTGCATTTTGATTCATGAAATGGGTGGGCTGGAGTGTAGTTAAGCATTGCAGTTGTGAAAAGTTCAATTTATGCCTTCAAGAATAGTAAGGACATTGCCTCGTAGTCTCATATGTCTGTATGAGAGCTTGTCTGCCTTTCAGTCTCAGTGCTTGAAACTTGCCCAGTCTCCTATATAGTGGCCAAACATAGCATGTAGCTCTTTTTAAATGAAGCTGAGCTGTTTATTTGATAGCCTGTATTAGGTTTATCTTGACCCCCTTGTATTGTGTAATCACCTCTGGGCACTTATAATTTGTTGTTCTGCACTTTTAAATAGTACATCTGTTTCTTTTTTCCAGGTTCTAAACACAGACATCTTGCCTTTTAAGATAGTTTGCTTAACCCCTATAACAACTATTTCCTTACATAATTTGTAGCTTACCGCATTTGGGCCAGTATATACACACACACACACACACACACACACACACACACACACACACACACACACACACACACACACACACACACACAGACAGACAGATAAATAGATAGATAGATAGATAGATAGATAGATAGATAGATAGATAGATAGATAGATAGATAGATAGATAGAAAATGACTAAGTATTTGAGTGATGAATGACCACGTAATATTCATGTGGGTGGTGTAGATGTTTACATGAATAGTCAGTTAGATTTTTTATGAATACACGGTTTCAGTTGGTGGGAAGGGTGTAGGGGAGAGTTAGGTACCTGTTATGGAGATTTAAATTGATAGGGCAATGTTTAGAAACTGTGTGTTGTTACTTTCATTATTGGATTACGTGAGTGGTAAGTTGGAATTTTACATTGCCATTGTGACAGCCGGCGATTTAGATTTTTAGCTATGTCAATATTCATTGTTTTGGTCTCAGCATTTTGAAAGTCAGTCCACTTGCATTTTGCTCTTGTAAAGTAGACCCACACACACACACACACACACACACACACACACACACACACACACACACATATATAGATAGATAGATAGATATGTGTGTGTGTTATTTTTTGTCATAAATTACCCATGATCCTGTTGAAAAAGATGAAGGCAGTCTGTCTCTTGCAAAATTAATGGTTCAATTCTGCATTGTTTACTATGACTATTCCCGTACTGGGCATTACTCAGTGTAATAAGAAGAGCAGTGCTAAACTTGTTTCATGCTCCTCTTTCCCAGAAAACAGCCAGTAATCAAGTGTACCATGAGAATTGTAATTTGTTCTGGAGGATGTGCATCCAGTACTATCATGGTATATTAATTACCAAGGATCCACCACCCCTAGCCTCTTGCTTGCATGCAGGGTAGTGTTCTGAGCCCTGATGTCCTTCTGTGCTATTGAATCTATCCTGGTTCAAAACAAGAGCACTATTAAAATACTCCCACTACCAATATTTTGGGTACCACTCCTGCAGAGACTACTTGAATGGACCATGTAAACAGGGAGGAGCATACCTCTCAACCTCTTAGTGCAAGACATCTGGACAAAGCCTAAAATTTTGGGGGGACAAAGGTTCAGAAATAGGGACAGATTTTAAATATTGCTTTTATAAACTTAGAAAGTTGCTAGAATGACAGGTTTTGTATTAGCATGCATTTTCTGAATGATATGAAGTCTGTAACTCAAATTACTTTATTATTTAGTGACTTCAATCCTCAGTGATTTGCCAGAACACTACAAATTTTATGAGGGACAAACCAAACATATGAGGCAAAAATCTGGACATTCTGCAAAAATCTGTATAGTTGAGAGATATGGGGAGGAGGTCATCTGGGTTTGAATCATAGATATTCCAAATAACTATATCCCCAGCCCTGCTTTAAGTTAAGTACACACCCATCTGACATCCTTGTCATGCATTCTTGCATTAACGCTAAGCCCAGCCTTTTATTCACATTAATTTAGCTTTGCTTAATAAGCTACTGCCAGCTATGTCCCCATATAAATCATTAAGGTATCTTGAGTGGTTTTAACTATTTTTGTCACCTGCATTATTGTTAAATTCAAAGAAATAACAACCAATAAATGACCAAGTGTACTGCATTTAACATTTGAGTTAAGCCCTCTAATGTTTAAGCACATAAACCCAAACCAATGAACACTTAGTCTATAATGCTGTTAAGCAAAAAAGAAACAAACAGGCTCTGTGGCCACAGACTGCTTAGCAGCAATAACTACAAAAATGAATAGCTCCAGTGAGGACAGCACAGAGATGCTGATAGCAAGATATATACAAGCACTTATATCACCTGTATTAATATAATTACAGGCTACTGAACAAGTGCTGAAGTGTTCAACAACCTGGTCTAATCCCAGTTTATGTAAGTTATAACCGATCTTCTGTTATTCACTATCCCTTTGGCCATGTGGCAGAAAAATGATGTGTGAGCTTTGATGTATAAGATTCCTCATAGGTGATCTGGTCAGTTCCATTGCTCTGGCCACATTCTCCTGAATAAACTTCAGTCACATAGTAATCTTCTTTCTTTAACTCAAAACTGCCCAGAATGGGAACAGCATAACACTGACTGCTTGCTTCTTTTCCCAATGTGCCCTCTGGGCTTCATGGTTCACCACCAGTGTTGTTAGCACTGGTTGGGCTGTCCACCACTGCACAAATCTCCACACCTGTAGGAACACTGGATTTGCCTTACAAAGTGATGCTTGCTTCCACCTGGAGGTCCATATATGAGTATACAATTGGCAGATTGGTAAGATCAGCATTATATGAAACTATATGCAAAAAGATAGGGTGGCATCTGTTGTGGTGAATGGTCTCTAAGTGCTATCTAATTTCACTTTAAGTCCAAAAAAGTGGTAGGATGGAGTTCTAAAATCAGCTGGAACAGAAGCTTGTGAGGGATTTATATTTCTCTACCACCTCATTTGAAAAATCTTGTATTTTTACCCACTGGTTATTTGAGATGAATTCCTTGTCCTACTGAAATTAAGAAATCGCATGATGGTCTGTCTTGGAGGTTGACTAGACCAATGGGAGGATTCAAAGATCTGTGTCCTTATCCAATAACAATCATGGGGTACTGATCCAAGACTATGTTTAAGTATTCCGGCAAATATCACTGAGTATTCTGCTTATCCAAGCCTTCCTACAAACTACTAATCAGAAAATGCTGTATCATTGCTCTTTTTTAAAAAATGGCCTGTGCCTCATGTAGCTAGGCTGCCTGGAGGGAAATCATGGCTTCAAGAAAAACATTTAAGCAGTAAGGCTTTGGATATCATTATTCATTTTTTGCCATCATCTCCACTTCAGAAGTGTCTGCAATCACTTCTATGTCTTGTGTTGTGAGTTTATTCATCTTCTAATGAAAAGAGATGTTATGGACCTCTTGGATTATGTGGCCCACACAGGTATGACCCTAGCCCTGAGCAGTATTCTACCATCACCCAGAATGATACCACATTATGAGCAGAAAATGATTGACTTCAATAATTGGCTAAGTTTCTGGTGTCATTCTGAGGTGATCCAGTATCTATCTGCCTGGGACAACATGAGCAACAGACCTCGATGCTTTGCCAGAGATGGCTTGCATCTCTCACCCCAGGATTCTGGATACTGGCTAAGGCTCTTGCTAACCCTATAGTGCCTTTTTTAGGCAATGTTCCAAAGACCAAAATTCCACCGTAACAGCTACAAACAAATGCAACCTGAGGGTCACGCTGCTCAATGCCAGAAGTCTAAACCCCAAGATGCACTCGCTCGAAGCTCTCCTCAAAATGGAGAATGTTGACATCTGTGCTGTAACCTAGACCTAGTTTAAAGAGGCAGAAAGCACCCTTGCATTACCAGGCTACAACTCATTCCATACCTTTCATCCCCAGAATCCCCAGAATACAGATGACAGCCCCAAAGGCAGTGGTATCTCCATATTCTTAAAGGATATGCACAGTTCTAGACTGGTAGCCCAGCACAATGCATCCGAGATACTTCAGGTACAACTAATACTGGGTAAGATGGCAATAAAAGTTCTAGCCTGCTACAGAACCCCAAACATGTCTCTAGACTCTCACTCCAAGTTCCTAAGCAACCTGGAATCTATCAAGGTCCAACCCAATACTCTCATACTGGGTGACTTCAACTACCCATCCATCAACTGGAAAAACTATTCAAGTACCAATGTACAGGCCCAACTCGTTCTAGAATTTATCAGTTCCAATGCCCTGGACCAGCTTATTCTGACCCCCACTAGAGGAAGCAACATTCTTGACTTGGTTATCACCAATATGGGAGTCCATTGCTCCACACCCATATTTAACTCTTCCCTGATTAAATCTGACCATAGACTGATCACCATGGAACTCTCCTTCTCACCTATACCCCCCACTAAGGTGACCACCCTGAAAAACCTCTCTAAAGCCAACTTTGGATTCCTAAAAACAGAGATGGCTAACTTCTTGGCACCCAAGCCAAAAGACAATAGCTGCATGACTGCCAAATCATACACCAATGAACTGTAAGAGCATGGACACAAATGCATGGGCCTTGCCATACCAAATAGAACTAAGATGCTCTCCTCCAAAAAAAGGAAGCCAATCTGGTGGTCCCCAGCCATCAATAAACTCTACAACAGAATGAAGAAACTGTTGCAGAAAAAAATGAAGTCACAAGACTGGAAAACCTCCCTTATCATTCTCATCAAAAAGCCGAGATCCCTTATCAAATTCTCTAAAGCCAGCTATGAAGGCAGAATTGTGTCTGACACAAAAAACAACCACAAAACCTTCTACAGCTATATCAAAAACCTCAAAGGCAATACCCAGATTTGCTCTGAGTTATTGCACAATGGCGCCTCCTATACTGAGCCAACAGATATAGCCAACATACTGGCCGACAGATTCAGTGCCAACTTTACCCCCCCAACGGCCCTATCACAATACCAGAAGAAAGCCTGGAACTCACCATTTCTGCAGCACAGGTTAAAGTTGCATTGTCCAAAGCCAAGAATACAGCATCCATGGGACATTATAATATCCCTAGCTGCATCCTACATGAGCTACAAAACAAACTGGCACCACATCTGTGTGCTCTATTCAATCACAGCCTTACCTCAGGCTATGCCCTTAATGAATGGTGCACTGCTACATCATCCCGCTCCATAAAGGGGGAGCAACTACAGACCCTGGGAACTATTGCTCCATTAGCCTGATGAGTCTGGTATGCAGAGCTATGGAATGCATCATCATGGACCTGCTTAACAAAGATATAGGCAATCTCCTAACTCTTGACCCCACACAGTTTGGCTTTGTCAAGGGGACATCCTGGCTGCGGAACCTTGTTGACTTCTTCGAGGCAGTCACCAAGGCTGTGGATGAGGATAAGACAGTGCATACAGTCTACCTCGATTTGGCCAAGGCCTTTGATACAATTCCCCACTCAGGTATCATTGATAAACTCACCAAACTAGGCATCAATCCTTACATCACTAGGTGGGTTGCAAACTGGCTCAAAGACAGGACCCACAGAGTTTAAGTTGCGGATTCCAAGACAGAACGCCGACCAGTCATGAGTGGAGTCCCACACGTCTTGGTCCTGGGCCCTCTCCTGTTTGGCATCTACTTCTCAGAAGTCCAGGCCAACACAGAAGGACTTTGGCTGACCAAGTTCATTGATTACTGCAAGCTAGGATTCATTGTCACCTCCCCAAGTGATGCAGACATCCTATAAAAGGGTTTCTTTGAGAACAATGGCTGGTGTCGGAACCATGGCATGAAACTTAACACCAAAAAATGTGTTATCATCCTCTTTGGAAAAAACTCAGTTCCCATGAATTACCACATTGATGGGAGCCCAGTCAACACTGAAGGGACCATAAGAGATCTAGGCACCCAGGTCGACAGCCACCTCACCTTCGACCACCATATTGCCACTGTGGTCAGAAAGTTGTCCTATGCGGCACATCTTATAACCAAAGGTTTCGCATCCAGGATGAAAGAAGTCATCATCCCTCTCTACACATCCCTCATTAGATCAATCATTGAATATAGCGCCAGTTTGGCATGTACCTGATCAGACATCTACAACAGCTGGAGAGGCCACAAATGTACCTACAAAAGGATCCTAGGCCTTAAACACATGGCCTACATGGACAGACTCAAGAAACATCAGCTGTTCTCAGTCTCTTATTGTCTACTTAGAGGTGATCTCTGCTTGACTTATAAAGCTATGTCCTACCCAGCCCTACTTGAAAAGATACATCTAAAGAAATCCCAATCCCCCCCACAACACACGCTCCAGAGATCACAACCTCATTACCATAATTAACAGAACATGCTGGAGGGACAGGTTCATCTCCCAAAGACTGCCCATACTCTGGAATAAGCTTCCCATTCATGTCAAACAGAGCACCTTGCTGGCCCTCTTCAAGAGAAATCTTGACGAGTGGATGGGTAAAAGAAAGGACATTCCAGGGATCATTCCAGTTGCCCTATTGGATAGAAGCACTGTGAACTAACATTGGGTGGCACGGTGCCTGGACAATTTTTTGGAGCTAGGCTTGTAAAGGCTCCAGGGCCATTAGCCTATGAACCTATGAACCTAATTTAGCAGACTGGCATTTTGTTCAGTGTCAGGGCTAGCAAGACTTGGATCAGTCTTTGAGCATACCACATAGGGATATATAATTTCATGATTACGTGCAAAGATTTGACATAAGGGGACAGCTAGCCTTGGCTCAGCATGTATAGTTTAATTTGTACTGAAACAATAATGACTGGCTTATGCAGAGCTGTATTAAGGATTCAAAACTAAGCCCAAGGCTAGTAAGCCCAGGAATTAAGTTGCCACTATGCCACTCTCCTGTTGAAGTCTTAAAGTAAAGGTTGTTTGAAATATGAAAACATTCAATTAAAGCCTCATTCTCCAAAGAGAATGGTGAGATGTAAGCACTTGGAGGAAGGAATCATACACACCTTGGGATTCATAAATGCTGCAAATATGACGGTAACTAGGCCAGCACTATTTATATTGCATGCCCGGTGTGCAACAATGCTAATCATATATGCATGTGACCAAGTCAGAGTCTGCAACAAGCCACACCTGGTCATGGCTGTTACACAGCCCTGTAGATACACTGTGTTAAATTACGTCACAAACGGGTATGTAAACAGTAGGAGTAAACAATGAAGGTGAGCGGACACCCCATAGTCATGACAAATTCACATGTATATGTTGCCAATGTTGATGTAATGTATGGTTATATAAAAGGACTGATGGCAGTGGGCAGAGTAGAGGTCACACCATAGTAACAGAATCCACATTGCTGGATATAAAAAAATGCAAAAGGATGTATGCAAGAAAGCATGTTGGAAAAGCAGAGAAGAGAAGGTGGCATGACAACATGTGAATGCAGAATAATGTTAAATCTACACAAGAGGGGTATATATATATATATATATATATATATATATATATATATATATATATATATATAATAAAGGATCTACTTTACATGGTCGACATTTCACAAAGTCAAAGACCATATGGCTGAGACCATATGATCGACTTTTGAAATGTTGATAATGTAAAAAAGAAGAAAAAACACAACAATCTAACCCAAACATTGCTAGCAGGGGGGCAGGCTCCACCCCCACACCCCTCGAAACTTAAATATACCAACTCTGAGATCGCACTACAATGCGGAAGATGGAAATCTTTCCATTCCGCACTGTACAGAGATGCCCATTCTGCATGGTTGACATTTCAAAAGTCGATCATATGGTCTCAGCCATATGGTCTTCGGCTTTCTGAAATGTCGAACTTGTGAAGGAGACCCATTATAAAGTATCATAATGTACTGACTTGCACCAGTCCTGATGGCATCAGCATGTGAACAGTGGACCTGTTTTATAATGTTACTGTCATTATAAAAGGAACGTATGAAAACATTAGGTTAGTCCATCTATCAATGCAGTCCACATGTCAGTATATCCACAGTTTTGTAGCAAGGGGAGCCACTGTGGTGGTCAGAGTAAAATCTGTCATAAAACATATATCATAAAAATGTAGCACGTGCAGACTGCAAACCTAAAATTGTATAATATAACATACAACTCCTAGGGAATTCAACCCCCCTCACCAGTGCAGTGCCACAGCATAAATTATTGCATGACTGCACTGTGCTATTTAATGATTTAGAATAATGGCATTGACTATATATTATACTTCATATCACATTGATATATGCAGTGATGTTCACCTGATTTTTACAACTGATTAGAACATCTCCAGGATTTTTCTTCAGTTTAGCTATAGGATGTGGAGTCTCATTCCACGTTGGTTATAGGTGGCCATCCCCAGTGCTCTCTGCAAACTATCATACACCGATGACCACCGAAAGGTTATTGTTTTTTATAAGCCTTTTGTGGGCTTCTTCATTTAGTTTCTGTCTATGTTTTGATCATTTTATAAATTGGAAATGGGAGTATAGGACATATATAAATATGGGAAACAAGCAGAGTGAGCAGGATGGAGGACAGGTAGGGGTCCATATTTTTAAACTTTCTAGCATAATGATGGTAAATGGCTCCATATATAAATATATGTTTAAAAAGTGTCAAACCCCCTGACATAATTTACTACCTGATTACAGTAATTTTTTTTTTTAGGAAAAGGTAACATAGGATAGCCAAAAGTGTATGACATCTGAATGGATTTGAACCCAAAGTCATCCTTTATAAACAGTCCTAGTAAAGGTGTCTGAAAAACTCATGTCTGATAAATGAAAACCATTATGTCAAGAAAAGAGAAATACACCTGAGTGGCTCTCAACCTGACATTTTTACTTATATTCTCCAGACTGCAGCATTAGCAAGGCATGCTACAGAAGCAGTCATGGTACAGATAGGAAGAACAGAAACCATGATATCAAGAATAGAGAAATGCAATTGAATGGATTTGAACTCCTGTCTTCATCACTAATATTCTCCAGACCAATTCATTAGCAAGGCATGCCACATAATCACGCACCAGATTAATTGCTGGCAAGCACATTTCCGGGGAATGTTACAGCAATGTTGACAAGTGAAACTTGCAAATTGTAAGACAGCATACAATCATCAAGTGATTAAAACTCGCCCACTCAGTGCATTAATAATGAACACATCACTGTAAAATTATTACATACTTCTGCTATGTTGATCCTTTTTTATCTATGTGTAGTAAGTCATTCATATTTATCAGATGGCTACTAGGTAGACCTTTATGAATTTGAAGTTATGCCTATATATCTAATATTGTCTTGAGAGCCCATTAGCACATGAAGGCACAGAAGGACTTAATATAAAGTTGTCAGACAACAAACATTTAAAGGGAATGTGAGAACAGCATCAAAGACTGATAAATGATCATATTTACATAACATATACATCAAGAGATCATAACTCCATCACTACTCAATTGACAATGTACACATCACGTCATGATTACAATGAGCCATGGAAGCTGTTAACAGTGAAACAATGAACTTCACCTTATGTTCGTATTGCTTGGTGATGCACTTTGATGGTTAGCTCAGGTGCATGATGGATGACAAGATCTTAGGGCATTCTATGGATTTTTTTTCTATGTTTGCCATAGAATGAAAAGTATAATTTCTCTGTTATATATGGCCATTGAAATTGCTTTTTGCCAGCTATCACACAATGTATGACCACAGCAAGACTCTTGTTATAAGCCAGTTTTGGGTATGTGTGTGTGTGTTGTGATAATGTATTTTTGATAACATTAAAGGTTGTAAAGATTGTAAAGGGTATAGGGCAGAGATGTAAACAGGCAGCAATCAGAGAGGATAACACAAAGTGAAGAGATACAGAGTGAGCAGAATGGAGGTGGGTGAAGAAGACAGATATAAATGGATATGAGCTTGTTCCTTTCATATTGATATGATTCATAGCAACACATTAACAAGGAGAGCCAATGAAGAAGTCAGATTACAAGTGATCATAAAAACACATACCAGGGAAATATAACCTGTCAGCAGAGTGATGGCAAAAAGGGGAAAAACAATTCAAGTGATGGTAATTAAGACTTTCATATTTACATTCTCCATAGCAATTCACTAGCTAAGACAGTCACTGAAAATGTCCACTCTGTAAGGGGTCATTAAAAAGGTCAAAATTAGGGATATGTAGTACAGTTGCAGAGTGGGTGACTAAGTGTAAAACAGCATTGAATCATTGTAGCAGCCAAACTCCACCGAGTACATTAACACAGTAGAAATTATTTCATGGCTATACTGAGCCATCACAACAGTTACAGTACAACATTTGATTGCTTGTTTAACCTTTTAGTTTGATGTAATGTATTGCACTGAGTAGTGTGCATTGGTATATTCATTGTTTTTGGCTACAACACAGCAGCAAGCAAACTCCTTGTGCAACCTCGGAATATCTGGTGTTCCTGAGTTATAGCTGCTCTATTGCTATTGTAGATATTTCCATTGGCCACAGAAAAATATATGGTTTTGGAGATTGTACTCTATTTTTGGAGCTCAACTATTATAGTTGTCTGGACTGTGTAATTCCTTAGCAAAGTTAATCTTCAATTTTTTATGTGAGCATATATCCTTCCTGTTGCCTGTCTACTACTTATTGGTATTGGTATTATCTTTATTGGAAATCATATAATCAGCCTACAGTTTATTGGTGATTGTTAAAACTGCATTATTTTTAGCAGAGAATTGTTCTAACCCTAGTTCAGCAATCCTGACTTTATTGTGAAGATTGTATATTTCCCCTCCTGAGAAATTCAGCTTTGCACAATTTTCACATTGCTGTTCTACAGTAAGTTATTGTTGTGCACAGCAGCAGGGATATATGCTGTAGAGATTTGATTGTTTCTTGCTCAAATGTGAAGATAATTCAACTTTAACACAGTTTAGTTGTTTTTATGAGCTTTTGCTAATGAACATAATACATAATATTATTTTATTTTGTCTTTTCCTTACCACTAGCTAAATACTCCCTCTCATTTTCTTTTTTTTATTCAGGTACTACACTCCTCTACTCACTCTGTCACACATCTGTTGACCTGCCTGTGCCACATGAGACAAACCTGATCTGTGACTCTGGGATTCCCTACTTTCTTGTACCCAGACTTATTTTAAGGTCAATCCCTCTACTTATGTTTGTACACACTGTAGTTTGTAGCAACATTCTGTGTTCTACTAAACTGCAATGGCTCCCTGTACATCACCTTTCCTCGCTTTAGTCCCTTTCCCATTTCTTCCTCATCTAAGGATGCTTACTCCTAGAGACGGTCCTGTCCAACATATCTGACCCTGCCACCCTCTGCTCTACATTGCTTAGCCCTCTTAATGCTTACCTCAGCTCTCCTCTCCTGTCATCTACTAAGTCCTTTTCTCTTCTTTTGAATCTACCCCTTGTTTCTTAACTTGCAATCTCTTTAAAGTTTTCCTAAAACCCCAGCCTACATCACCCATTAATAGACATTTATATCTCTTATATCACCTACAATTTGTATTTGATATTTATATCTCTGACATACACAGCCTCCAACATATATTCATAACAGTTTTTGACATCTAAAATTACATTGTTTTATTTCTCTTATCTTCTGCCTCTAATAGATTTCTGTTAGCTTTTAATGTCATCTTGAACAGTTCTGCACCTTTTTGATAACTACCTGCTACATCCTTATCTGACTTTTTTTTTCATTAGATACTAATCTGGGCCTCTGTTCCTAAAGACTGCTACCATATCTATAGCATACCCAGTCTCCATCCTCATAAATCACTCCATTAAGGAATCCACTGTCCCTACTATCTGAAAAAAATCCACATAATACTGATCCACAATGGAGGGAATTCCATAGAGCTCTCTAATTGTCCTCCTATAACCATACTCTCTCCCCCCTCTCCAAAATGCTTGAAAACAGTGGTCACAGACAATTCTTAGCCTATCTTACTCATCAAAACCTGATCACCCCTACTCAGCATGGCTTCTGCTCCCACCATAGTATCACTACTGCTCTCATCTCTTTTACTAACTCCATCTCCATTACTAGAAATAACAATAAACTTGCCTTTTCTCTTTTTAAGCCCCTCTAAAGCCTTTGACACTGTCTCCCACACCATCCTCCTCTCCAAACTGTAACAACTCAACCTGTCTACTAAAACATTTTCTTGGTTTAATAGCTACCTCACAGACAGTCAGCAATCTGTCAAATGTCTGTCTGCCCTCTCTTCCTTTCTCCCCATTGAAAGGGGATTCCCCTCAAGGATCAATTTTAGGTCCTCTTCTCTTTAATATCTTTATCAACCAGCTACACCAATCCTATCCCCAGTCCTCCCTTATACAGTCTGCAGATGACCACTATTATCTCCATCATAGACAGCCCTACTGACTTCCTCTCTCTCACACAGAAATCCTTGAATCCTGGCTTACTAACAGCCATCTCATATTTAGCCCCAAAAAACAAAACTCCTCCTCTTCCTCCCTAAATCCCACTATCACCTTAAATCATCTTTCTCCATCTCTTCACTGAATAACACTACCATCATCCCTGAAACACACACTAAGCTCCTTTATGTGACCATTGATGACTAGCTCAAATTTGATCTGCATATACATCGCTGTATTAAGAAAACCAAACTTGTAAACTGAATAGGCAAAAACAAACTACTAAAAACAAATGAGAGAGACAGTTTGATTATTTGTATCTTCAGTTTCTGCCTTAAAAGCAGTTTTTAGTCTAGTTGTGTTCCTCAGATGGGCATGTTTTGTAAGTGAACTTTCACTTTAAGTTGTTAATTGTCTTTGTAAGCACCAGCCCAGAGAGTACTTAAACTGTGATGTTTTGTTTTACTTGATCTGAAGAAGTTTATTTATTGGAATAAACGAAAAGCGCTTAATTATCTCGTTTGTGCCATTCTGTTTTGTGCGACTGTGTGGTTTCTCTCGCATTTGTTTTTAGTATTAAGAAAACCCATCAAACGCTCAGCCAACTATATAGAAACAAAAGATTCCTCACCCCTGACTCTAGAATCATACTCACACAGGCTTACCTGTCTGTGGTTCTAAAATTCTTACTAATTTACAGTCTTTACTTCTCTCCAAATTAGAAATTACCTACAACAAAGCAACCAGATTTGCTGCTAATCTGCCATCAAAATCTCATCATTGTCACGCTCTGAGGATGCTCACCTGGATAGAGATTCCTAACCAACTCTTGTTTATTCAACTTCTCATCATCCACTCTATCATGAACAAACTCTTCTCCTGCCCTAGTATCTCTACACTAATTTCCCTGTATAACCCCCCTGATCCCTCAGAAGCTTTGACCAATGTCTATTACAGATCCACAAACCTAAAACATTAATTGGACAAAATATTTATAGCTATTCTCCTGCCATCCAAAGGAACAAGCTTCCCATACCCTTCACAATTATTACCAATGTCTGTGAGTTCAAGAAGACACTCAAACAACATTTAAACAGCACTTGGTTATGTCTTTGTGACCATCCTACCTGAACCCTGTCCCTACTCCATTACTGCTTCTCCCTCCTCACTCTCCCTTTCCCCCAACTCCCTCCTTTCAGTCAAATTTCTCTTTAAATAGCCCCAACACGACTTTTGCTGTTTCTTTCTATTTTTTCTCTCCTGTTACCTGTTATCCTCACTCTCTGTATATTTCTTATTTTTTTTTATTTTTATTTTAATTTTCTTTTCTTTTTTCTCTAATTATATATATATTACCAGTCTTTTCTTATTTACATTATATTATCAAGTTAAATTTATTGTGCTGTTGTAATGTGGAGCTTTTCTAATGTACATTACTTTTGTGTGTTAATTTTCTTGCATTGTTGTAATCTGGATCTTTTCTCCCTGGGCCTCTGTTGAAAAAGGGCATTTGCTCAGTCGGACTTTCCCAGTCAACAAATGTCAAATAAATAATAATTTGCTTACCTGGTACCATTTTTTGCAAGTTGTTGGTATGTCTGTTCTCTGTCAACAATCTCTGGACCAGGTTGAAGGTTGGATTGAGAGTATAGGACAAAGATTGAAAAGGGAGGCATAAACAGGGTAGAACACCAAAAAAAAAAAAAAAAAAACTAAGTAATAAGCAGGATGGAGATGTAACAGGTTTAAACCTCTTCACTTCTTAGATCAACAATGCCGGATGACTCTGTACCAACATTTTATAAGACAGTACCAACCTTACTGACAAGATATAAATAATGATGATACAATTTTTTATTTCAGGAAAAAGGCAGACACAACAAACACCCCTGCAATGACTGGAAACCTTGTCTGTGGCACTCATTCTCCGAAGCAGATCATTAGCCATCTATGCCACAGAATCATACATTGGGAAAAAGTCAGTAAACAGATGTCATGATAATGGAACATATGATAACAAGAAATGTCACATACACCTAAACAGATTTGAACCCATACTTGTGTTACTTGTATTTTCTGAAACAGAGGATTAGCCAGGGTTCCACTAAAGCATGTAGAGGAAAGGTGTAAAGAAAAATATTATAGTGGAATGAAAACTTAATATTATAAGACAATATTCAACCAGGAGGGCATTAGAACCATAAGCCCTTAACTGACTGTATTTCATTATTTCTTGATGACACGCACTGAAGCTCCACTCACTTGCATGATCAATGGCAAAAATCCATTCTGCATATCACGGATTTTTCTTCACTTTTGTCATAAGTCAGCAATTGTTGTTTCTTTATGGTTGACTAGGGACATTGGCAATGCTCCTTGCCAACTTCAGTGCAACATGTAATCAAAGAAAAAATTATTTTAACCTACCACCACTTGGTCTTGCCTCAGAAGCTGGAGACAGCACTGGGCAAAGATGTGACCCAATGCATCACAGAAGCATGGCCTCTATAAGTTAGGATGGAGTTGGATTTGGCATAGTGGTTAAGGTTTTCACCTCACATACAAAAGGTACAGGATTTGATTATGTCCTCCGGTTACTGGCTAGAAGGGGGTGTTCTGAGATGCAGTCTCTGTCAGCTTAGACCCAGAGGGAGATTACTCATTACCCTGTGAGCCATCACCACTTGGTTCTGCCTCAGAAGCTTGAGACAGCACTGGGCTGGGATGTGACCCAATGCATCTACAGCCAGTGCGGTCATCCAGCCTCCTTTGTGTTATCTCTGCCACAAGCCCTACCAGCTCCTGACAAGTAAGATAAGTGTCACCTCCACTCTTAACTGCTATCACTGGTTACGCTCCACTCTTACTGCTATCACTAGTTACCAATGTACCACCCTCCAATGATGTGAGTGATGCAGGCAGAAAGGTATGGCGGGAACTATGAAAGACAGGAACCCAGATGCACTGGGCACCTCCAGTGATGGTGGTGCTGGTGCTACTGCTGCTGCTTTCTTTTGTGTCAAGACAACAGGCTGTGCTGGTACATTTGACCCAGAATGTTGTGCTGTTACCTATAATGGTAACAGAAATGGAGAGAAAACAAAACAAAACATGTATGGAAGAGAAAGGATAGCATCAAAGAGGATAGGGAATGAGACACGCACAAACTATTGTATTTGCATTGTTAACTATATTAATGCTAATACAGTGAAGCAAAATAAACTTTTAATAAATGGACTTGCACAGGTATGTCATTGACCTGTTTCTCTGAGTGTTCCATATTGGGGGGGGTTGACTAGGCCAAAAACCATCCTCACATGCAGTCTGACATAAGATTATATTAACTGTAGGAGTATTTATCAGGAAAGAAACATCTGCGCTTGTGGCCAGTAATGCTATTTCAGTTTTAACTAGACTAGAGCTGTACATAGTCATAAGAAATGTGTTGATCACACAATAAAAATGTCAGGCACAGGTGACAGACAAGGGGCTGATATGATATTGTGAAATGTCCAGTGAAATAATAAGTATGGAGAGAACGCGTGTTGAGCTTGTAATCATGGTTTCATACTTCTGGAATGACACATAACATACTCTGCCAATGTCTTTGTTGGAGGTATTGAAACCAGAACCATCCTAACAATCTCAGTGGACCTACACTTAACATGACATATCAGCTGTTCCCCTAAAGAGGCAGTGGCATGCAAAGCACAGTTCTAACATTGTAGGATCATATAAATTCCATGAAGGTATGCTAGTACTGACAAATGTGGCACTACCCTATAAACATTATAACAAGGTTGTGTCCAATGTCTACAACTGTTAATTTGCAAACAGACACATCTTTCACAATAGCAAATATACTTAACCCAGTGCTCTCCTAGGCACTCTAGTCTGCCTCTATGTATCTCCCTGTTCCTGTCAATCTCTACAAGAGCTGGACATATTAAAAGGGCATAATGAAAATGTGTATGCTGGCATGCACTGACTGGGTATTTGATTAGTGAAAGGATGCATACTTACAGTACTGAGGTAGTGATCAAGCAGTAAATTCAGCCTGCCCTTTGCCGAGGAGGTCAGCTTTGTATTGACTCAAGTCATTGTAGTGGTGATCTTACTGATCTCCCGCATGTGGGATGTGCATGGCATGGGTAACAGCCTTGGCCAACCTATTTCAGGCATCAGTCTTATATTATGACCTGGTATAACTCTCCTGCAGGAGCCTCCACCTGTACTGCTTATGTAGGATGTCCAGGAGATTCTTGGACTCCTCCTCTCACCATCTCTCGGCTCTAAAAGGAGCATTGCCTTCACCTTCTCAAGCCATACTTATCTTATCATAAAATATCTCAAGAAAATCTGCAGAAAACTGGTGCCGACAACTATTTTCATTTGTCTTACACTTCACACAATGATGGGCACTGAAAGGAGTCTCATTTGCACAAGTGATGACAAAATAATTAAATATGGATTTGGTAGTATTATGGATCAAATGGCATCTTATTGTGTGAAACATGGCAGTCCACAATTCCATTGTTTGTTGAAGAGTATAAATGATAAACTGTGACTCCATCTTCCCATGGTAGAAGATAGCATGGCCATTACTATCAACTTTCCACCTGTAGACTATGGAATACCACCTCTAAATAATGTCGAACACGAGCAACATGTGGAAGACTTAAAAACAGCTACTAAAAAATGTTACTACGAAGCAAACAGCAAGTTTAATATGTCACACCTTATACTTATAAAATGTTCTTTTGATGGCTTAATTTTATTCAGTTTTATTCATCATGGATACCAGTTAAAAAATACTTCCAGCACTTGAATGTGTGGCAGACTTGTTTGATGTGGAAATGTGAGGAACATGGCTTTTTAAAACCTAAATTGAGAATCATTCCTCATAATGAGGTACATTCGGAAGGTATGATCATGATGATTTACCTACGTCTTTAGTATTGGCTTCCTGTGCATGTGCAGAGCTGACCATGTGCTCTGGCATGTGCATGGCATCATAGAGAAGTCAACACAATGTTTTTCAGGATTGCGCAATGTGCAAATTGAGAGATTCAAAAACAGTAATAAGATGGGCCCTATTTAGCAAGATCACCAAGCCCAGAGTGGACAATCTACATGATATGATCATTATAGGAAACAAAGACCCCATTGTGCTATGGTAGAAACACTTGCATTCCAATCCAATAGGTATAAGGTATATAGTATATTTTACATCTACTTTTTTGCATATGGATAGCTTTTTGTGTGCTACTTATTCTATGGCCTAAAAGTGCAGAAAGTTTTTCAGCATATGTGTTGGATGGAGTTCTCTGAATGGGCCCATTGCAAGTGTACTGCTGTAGTAGCATAAAGGCATGTAATAGTAGGTTGTAGCAACATAATTGTGCGATACACCAGTGTAATCTTGTGTACCGTAAAAATATGTGGCTGCAGTATAATTTTTACAAAGGTTGTGGATAATGATCATGTCCTTGTTAAGCTGTATAATTTTTGGGGGTAGGTAAACTGCAGTTAGAACACAAATAATGACTAACATTCAGGTAAAGATTGTTTTGCAGATAAATGTATGTCAAGGTCAGGCCTTCTGAAGCATAGCAGATGGCCTGTAAGTATAGCACTAATGTTTAAGATTCATAATACCAGTGTAAGACCACAGCTGTTAATTCCTGTGTTTTCCATCCCAATAGAACTATGCCGAAAAAAAAAAAAAAAAGGCATAGGAAGCCACATCCATCTGCAATCCCAATTCTTCAGAGGTTGAAAAAGAGGTGGTACTAGAGGCCGCCCTCTATCTCCATGATAGATGGCTCTGTACAATACATGCCACTGTTTAGCCCTTTGTGTCTACATCTGGCTGGACACTGTCACCAATGTTAGTGCTGTGGGTGGTCAAGATCATAATTACATGATATATCACTACAGAGTGTCTGATATGATCTTTGCAGCCACCCAGAAAGCAGATGGCATGGCACAGGAACGGAGAGGGACAGAAATTGGGTCATCGACTGAACTTCCTGTTATGGAGAAGTAGTATTTCCTGGCTTCAGTTAAAAGCAGCAGTACCTCCACAGAGTTCCACCATGCTCTGCTGGATGTCTGGGCAGAGCTGAATAGGCCCAGAGGATTTCAACTGATGATGCCCAAGGTATGAAGATTTTACCTGTTAGTCACATTACAGTTAATAATACCTGTCTCATTTTTGGCATATATGTATATGTATATATATATATATATATATATATATATATAAATATATATATATATATATACATATATATATATATATATATATATATATATATATATATATATATATATATATATATATATATATATATATATATATATATATATATATATATATATATATATATATATATATATATATATATATATATATATATTTATAAATGTGTGTATGTATATGTGTATATATATATTATATATGTATATATTATATATGTATATATATATATATATATATATATATATATATATCAAAATCCATCTGTACACGTTAAGGGTAGGGTTATAACTCAATATCATACATTTATAATTATAATATCACTTGCCTCTGTAGTTGTAGTGCTGGGTCTTACTTACAATGATAAGTTTTGTTTTGGTGTATTCACCAGTGAATTATGCTCTGGAATCATCAATGTAGAATTATCTGCATCTGATGCTGGAGGCTCTATTACTTTCAATAATTCTGGCAGGGATGAAGTGGGACTGTCATGGGGTGAAATGTGTATGTTGGACACAGGGAGTCGCACTTTCACATCCCCTCCTCAGCATATGGATACAGTTGCTATGCCTACCCATGCTCATAGATTCATAGCTTCATAGGTGTGTACTAGGCTAATGGCTCTGGGGCCTTTACAAGCTTAGCTCATAGAAGTGCCCTGGCATTGTGCTGCCCATCGTTAATTCCCAGTGCCTCTATCAAGTATAGCCACTGGAGTGATCCTCAGGACTCAGGGTGGACTGACATCTGACAGGGTTCAGGTTAATGGGGACACTGAAGGTCAAGGAAGTATGGTGTCTACCAGTAGAAACATGTTTGAGTCTGCCCCTGGCCATTGTGAGCATGAGGGTAAATGAAAGGGGATTGGTACCACTGCTCATCAGAGGTATGGTTGTCATGCATCTTCTGAGGGTGGTGTGTCATTAGTTGGCACCCAGCGTATGTGTAGGACCCTTATAGAGGTAGAGGTGAGTTCCAGCAGCTCCTCCACTGAGGTTGAGAGGTTGATCTAAGCTGTGAATGCTGACTATCGGGAGTGCATAACCCATGTGTGTGAGCTGATGAATAAAATGAATCACACATTTTAACATGCAATGTCTTCTCTGGGTTTTCTGTCAGAGGCGAGGGCCTGCCCTTGTGGCTGGCCATCTGCTATAGATGTAGACATTAGCCAACTTGGCAATGGATACATGGGATCCTGATCCTGCTCTCGTAGCACTACAACAGCAACATGAGAAGTGGATGTGTCTACACTTAGGAGAGGTCATCCCTCTGGTCATGGTCATAGTCATGCTACCACATCCTAGGGTCTGGCAGATGTCAATCACAGTCAACTAGTACACCAACACCAATTTTTATGCCATCAATTTTTTGGGTATTTCCATTTGTAAGGATAGAGACAACCAAACTTTTACATCTGCATTGTATAGGAAGCTCACTTATTCTAAAATGCTTTGTTGCATTTTGAAAGTTGCCTCCCTGTACACCAAAAAAGATATTTAGTCAAGGGTCAAGGGGTTAGGTTGGCAAGGATGGTAAGTGATTATAGGATGTTCTTGAGAGAGATTGATATACTGAAGGACATGCTCAAAAGGAGAGGTTATCCCAGTGACTTCATTGACCCAATACTAGATGAAGTTATAAAAAAGAGACATGATTGACATTTCTACCCCCTACTAGGTGCAGCATCTGTGGAAAGAAGTTCAACTACAGAAGGGATAGAACAGAATGGGGACGTTATTAAGCCTTTCACAAATGTTATGGTGTTATTCTATAACCCTTTGTTCAACAACATTAAGGAAGTCATTATTAACAACTGGGCACTTTTTGAGAGTGAAGGAAACATTTAAGAAAAATAGGTGAGAAACCATTTATAGTATTCAAAAAAGATCCTAGTATTAAAAATATACCAGAGAAAGGTATTTCAGAGAAACAGAAAGGACACATGATACAATGTGGGCATTGTGCACAATGTCCCCACATTATGGAGAACGACACTTAAAGGATATGGTAGGGTGGCTCTTCAACAGATGTTCAGTTGTTTAAGCAAATGTTTGGTCTATGTAACTATTCGCCAACAATGTGAATATTTTACATAGGCAAGACCATTAATAGTTTTAATAAACATATGTATCAACATTTGTATGATATACGCAAAAGGAATATGAACAATGTGCTCACCAAACATATCCACGAATTTCCTAATCACCACTTCAAATTTAGTGTAATAGAATAAGTGGTGAACCATGGTGGGGGGGACTTAATGCATTGTTCCTTGAATACGGGGAACTGGTGTGGCAGTTGAGGTGTGATGCCACATGCCCACCAGGGCTCAATGACATGGTGTCCATGTCTAGTCTTCTCAAATTAAAGGCAGAATTTCATATGTGAGATTTGGGTGACAAAGGAGGTGTTATGTAATTTATTTATTTATTTTACATTTGTTGAGCAAGAAAGTCCAACTGGATGCAAGTCCATTTTCAGTGGAGGCCCGGGGAGAAAATCTCCAAGAGAACAATTTATTACAGACAAAAATGTAAGGACAAGACTGTGACACACAATATTTCTTAGAAGATAGGATACATTCATTTGTTACTATATAATATTAACTTTTGAAGATATTACAAAGCATGACATTCCTGTAATAGTTCACTTTCAAAGGAAAGAAAAAAGAGATGAAGAAAAGGTCCATGAGAGCAGTTGTTTCTGGCTATAGATGTGAAGGACATCAATATGATATAGAATTTGTCTTAAACGTTAGGATACGTACTCCTGGTACTATATGGGGTTAACTTTAGGAGATAGTGGAAAGAACAACATTCCTGGGATAGTTTACAATAAGCACTAGAGAGTCAGGATGTGCAATTGTTTAACAGTCTTAAGTGGGTACAGAGTTCAGAATTGGTTAGTTTGACAGTCTTAATTAAGTAAGGTGAAACTTCAGAAATGAGTTATTAGCCAGGGAGGATGAAGGAGCATTGTCGGTTATTCATGAAGTGAGTTTTGACTAGTTTCTTTAACTGGGTCGAGGATTTGCTGTCAGTTATATGGGCAGGAAGGGAGTTCCAGATTTTTGATATGTAGTGGCTGTAGACAGACTTACCAGCCTCATTGTTAAATTTGGTTACTTTGAGGAGGTTTTGTGTGCTAGATCTTAAGGTCCTGGTAGTAGTATAGGGTTGAAGAAGATTTTGTAGGGCTGGGGTGTTATCAGAGTAATGTATCATTTTGTGAGCTAATGTTTTAGTGATGAGTGTACTCAACATGTTTTATGCTTTCAAAGCTGTGTATTTGGAGTTTCATCTTTTGAGAATTTATTATATATCATATTTTGTGATTATTATTAGTTGTTTTTTTTATATATGTGCTGTCATTGTTCTTATTATTAGTATTAATCGAGATATGAAAGGTGAATATCCAATTTTTTTACTACTTGCGATCATGTGACAGGGTTTTATGTATATAAGGAAGTGCTTTGATGTTTTGTATTATTCTGAAGAAGTCTGAAGTTTCAACACAGACGAAAGTGCTCAATAATAAAATGGTTGTAAAGTTTATTTTGAAGGCAGTTGTTAAAAGAGATAGGCAGTACTGAAGTTGGGATAGATGAATTATTTTGCTATTAGCATTTCTTCAGAGATCCATAGGAGGTTATTTGGATAGCGGCCATAAAGCCTTTACAAGCTTAGCCATGTTAATCCCACATATCCCTATTTTTTTTTTTTGGGTAGTTTGCAGAATGAATTTATAAACAGAGTGGGTCTGTGATCAGTACCAGCTATCCCTGTCCATGAGGGACTTGGGTGCTACTCCAGGGGCGAATTTGCAGTCTCACACCCAATTATCTAGGTTGCATTTGGATACGGTCAGTGAGGCACTCTGTTTTACATGAATAGGAAGTCTAATTCAGAGAAGCGTCAGTCTTCGGGAGACATATCTGTCTCTCCAGCATATTTTGTTAATGTTACAAGCTAGGCTGAGATCCCTAGAGAAAGTGACTCTTGTGCCATTTGAGAATGATTTCTCCCAGTCTGCAATCATCAATGGACCTGGTGAGCCAAATGCTGTCTACTTTGGCCTGGACTACTGAGAAGTAGATGCCAAACACTAAGGGATCTAGTACAGAGCCCTGTGGTACTCCAGTGGTGATGGGTGTACTGGTGAAGGTGGAGTCACCAATTTTGACAGAGTGTGTTCTGTTGGTGAACCAATTAGCTACCTATCTAGTAACGTAAAGGTTAATCCCTGTCTGCCACACTGGGGAATTTTGTCAGAAGCCTTGACAAAGTTGAGATAGGCTGTGTGCACTGTCTTACCTTCTCCCATCCCCAAACTCTGTGAGGAATAGTTGTTTAAGCCAGTAGTTAAACCATATGGGTGGAATGTTTGTCATCCATTTTCTTCTCTATAACGCTTGCATTAAAAACTAGAGAGATTCTATAGTTAAACTCGTTATCTGTGTTTGCCGCATTTAGTGGTTAGAAGCTTTGTCAGCAAAACTAGGGAATGCATTGTATTTAGAACTGCATTGAGCCAGTCTTGTGGATAGCAAATGGGTGATTGCATTGTATAAATGGCTATGTTTAATATGTGATCCTGTAATGCACAGTTTGTTGAATAATTGCCAAGACTGTTGATTTAACTGACTTATTTAATGTAGTGCCGCCATAGTAACAACTACCATCCTTGCTAGTCATTATAACCACTAACATTCCTTCATAGTTACATCTTGTATATACCTCCCACCAGTCTCACACATAGAACTCACTGCTTTATGTCCTACTCTACCCCTTAGTGCATGCCGCTATACTACATTTGTCTCCCACCACATTCTCTTAGTTCTAAATAATTTTCTTCTTTTTTTTACAGCTGTTAAATCACCCGAAATATACGGGTATTCTCTCCCTTCATTGAAACTACTACCACTGGCTTCTAACGGCCACACCTGAAAGGATAGGAGCTGTCATCCCTCTAGCAGCATTGTATGTCTAAACCTAAAGCTGTACTTTTCCACAGCATAAACTGTTAAACTTAGCTGGCTTGCACATTCGCAGTGCCCCAGGAGAATGTCCCAGTTCCCTATTCTTTTTTTAGCACTCCTACTAAACTGCCATTTCTCCTGTACTAGACCCATAGCCCCTCTTTTCAGGCAATAGATGGCAGTGTAGAGCTGTGTTTTTTAAGCTCTTAATTCTAGGAGTTCACTGTTTATAGTACCTGTTCATAACGTATAAACCACAGTTCTAGTCTACTGAACCTATAGTCAGTTAATTAAAGCAATATCTGTTCAGCAGAATAGGAATTACAATTTACTATTGCCCCAACTCCCTTAGCATGGCCCACTAAACCAAATGGGCTACACATACTTACCTCAACAATCTCTACCATTGAAAGATTCAACTGATTGTTTTTCAAACAATAAAAAAGAATACTAAAATAACACAAGGTCTTTCGTGCCTCTTCCATCTGGGCCAAACCCACTCCGTTTGCCCTCTCTGCACTTGGGCTCACTCCACCCCCTACCCTACCCCCATTGATACCCATCCCCACTTCAGTTACCTTTACAGTTAGCAACCACACCTTTCAATTGCCACTCAGTCCCTCCCACCATACTAACTAGCCTACAATTTTCACTGCACACCAACCACACCCACACTCTCCCTAAAGCTCTTACCTATACCACCTTTCTACCTTGCATTAACACTCTCTCAATCTGATTAATATGAACCATACTCCACATATCCACATAATTCCAATCCTCTACTTAACAGTTACCACTATCACCTCATTCCAGCTATCTGTCATTACTTACCACACTCACTTCCAATATCATATCTCCTCACCAAGACAAACTTCAAATGCTATCCATAACTTCCTGCCCCCATATATCAATATTGATCCTGGCCTCCCTAAACCCCTTTACACTGACTACTGCCTATATAAAATACACTCCAATAAACACAAAACCCAAACAGGCCTACAGAACCAAAAAATAATCTATACATTTAACAAACTCTACCTTCAAATTCGAAATATACTAGCTCATAGTGGTGGCATACACTCCAACTCAGGACCTAACATCAAACAGAACCCAGGCACTAATTTCACTACACCACTAATTCATAGATCAAAAGCCTCTCTCCTATTTCTTATCCTTAATATTAGGAGTACAGTTAATAAGTTTTATGAACTACACACCCTTATAGTTCTATATAATCCAGAAATTGTGCTACTGACAGAAACCTGGCTTAAAGCAGAGATCAACAATGAAATAACATTACAAGGTTATAGTATCATTAAAACCGACAGGAAAGGTAAAAGGGGTGGGAGGGTAGCACTATACCAAAATCACCTCAAAGTAGTAGAACCACAAGTAAATATTCCACACATAGATAATGCAGAAATTATCCTTACAAGGCTAAAACTAAATCCCAATAAACACATAAATATTATAGGCGGCTATTTCCCACCAGGTAACAACATAACTAACATGGAAAACCTACTAGAATCAATTGCAAACTCATTACCTCAGGAAACTATCTTACTTGGAGATTTTAATATAGACTGGCAAAATTGTACCAGCCAGAGCCAGAATCCATCTACCCATATCCACCTGCATGGATTTAGCCAACTTATTTCAACCCCCACTAGAATTGAAAAACATCTAAGCGACAATCCATCTTGGACTGGAATCTAATATCTGATCCCTCACTTGCATCCCAAGTAGGCTGTCTACCAGACAGCCTAAGTGACCACCAACCCACTTTCCTACTCAGAAACAGAACTCACCATATTACCCAACCATCTCTGAGAGTAATCAGGAACAAAAAGAACTTTAAACCTGACAACTTTATCTCTGCCCTAAAACAATGCTACTGGAAACCACTAACACAACTACCCCTAGATGAAGCTGGTGACTACTTTAACTTATCCTTCTTAGAAACACTGAATCATCAAATACCCACCAGAACCATTAGAACTAAAGCTACATATGCTCCCCTGGATAACTAGTAGTACTATATCCATCCTCAAAAAAAAGAAACAAAGCATTGCTACATTATCACAAAAATAGAACTCAGTCCACAAAACAACACTACTTAGAACTCTGTAACAAAGCCAAAAAGCAAGTTAAACTAGATAAAATTAACCACTACCAGAACCTCCAAGAAAAACATAATCGCAACCCCCAAAAATTCTGGTCAGCTGTAAATTCATTACTTCTACCAGGCAAATCTGTAACCCCAACCCCAGCTACAACTAATAACCTAGAAGATATCCCCACCCAGTTTAATAAATATTTCACTAAAAATGTTAAGACCCTTGCAGATACCCTAAATAATAGTACCAACAGTGACCCCCACCCCCCACCACAATCAACACAGGCACAGATGACAGCAACCCCCACTTCTACCTCAACCCAGTTTCAGTCAACTCCATTTTAAATATCCTCAATAAGCTAAAACCAACCACCCTAGCCGCAGATAACTTACCAGCTGAATACCTAAAAATAGCTGCTATAGCTAAAGCTCATCGTGTCAGTATTCTAATAAACAGATCAATATCAGAATATAAAATACCCACTCTATGGAAAATTTCCCATATTATTCCACTCCATAAAGGAGGTAATTTTGTAGCACTAAACAAATACTGACCCATAGCTATCTTATCACCCCTATCGAAAATACTTGAAAGTGTAGTACATACACAGCTAATGAACTTCTTTCTACAAAATAACCTGTTATTCAAATATCAAAATTGATTTGGAATCTTCCATAGCACTACCACTAACCTCATGTCTCTTACCAACACAATCAATAATCACAGAAATATGGGCCAACTAGTCTCAGACATTTTTCTAGACCTTTCCAAAGCTTTCGATATGGTCAACCATAATATACTCCTCAAAACACTATCCAGCCTAAATGCGAACACCTCCTCCATCTCATGGTATAAAAACTACCTATCAGGGTGCCAACAAGCAGTACTATGGCAAAATCAACTATCCCCTTTGCTCCCAGTAACCTTAGGAGTACCTCAGTGCTCTATACTCAGACAATTACTCTTCTCTCTATTTACTAACCAAATCTCAACTGCCATACCCAATGCCTCAGTTGTTCAATATGCAGATGACACTACTCTTATATGTGCAACTCACACACTACATGACCTCCACATACTAACCCAAGAATGCTTCTCCCTTGCAGAAACTTGTTCCAGCAACTCCCAAATTTTCTTAAATCCAAATAAAACAAAACTTCTCATCTTTGGACCAGGCAAATCCCCTCCATCTGATAACTTCACCATAACGTCCTTGAATAATATCATGATCCACCCCACCTCCCATACCAAACTGTTAGGGGTAGAAATAGACATTTACCTCAGATTTGATATTCATATAGTCCAGACTATTAAAACAGTACATAGAAACTTGGACTCCTGTATCAGAACAAATCATATCTCACCATGCAAACTAAACTCACCATAGCAAGGCCACATTTACCGTCTACCCTCCTCTATGCTGCTCCAGTACTGACCAACCTTCACAAAACTGACATAAACAAGCTAGAATCTTGTTACAACAAAATCGCTAGATTTGCTACTGAAACCACTTATAGGACACACCCTCTGTGTAGCACTCAAACAGCTAAACTGGTCAGAACTGCCTCACCTACTAAAAGTCGACCAGTTAATATTGGTACATAAGCTATTCTACCATCCAACTAAAATCCCAGCACTCCAAAAGCTAGTTATACTATATTCTACAACAAGAACCCTAAGATCAACAACCCAAAACCACCTACAAGTCATCAAACATAATAATGAAGCCAGGAAAGCTCTCTTTGGCTATTCCATCTCAAAAGCTTGGAATAACCTACTCTGCTACCATTCCTCCATCACCTCCACCATACAATTTAAAAAAAGTCTTCAAGGCTCACTTTATGAACATCTGGCTATGTTCCTGCAACACCCCAAGATAAATAATACATTGACAACCTCTCCTCATCTCATAGACATAGCACCCTTAACTTAAGAATATCGACTACCATTTTGGCTTCCAGCTACATAGTATGACAAAGAAGTCCACCAGGATTAATAAGCATGATATGGGTTGGGTCAAGCATTTGGAGGTCACCAATATTCTCATTGATAAAGTCCATGATAATTCTTTGCATGGCCTTGCAGATGAGACTGGTTAGACTTATGGGTCTGTAGTTCCCAGGTTTAGTTTATGACCCCCCCATTGTGCAGGGGGATTAATATTGCTGTTCTCCATTTTGCAGGAACATAGCCAGTCCTCAAATTATGATTAAAGATAACACCAAATGAGTCTGGTAGGTCTTGTTTTAGATTGTTTAGTAAACAACATGGGATATTATCTGGTCCCCTTGAGGCCATGTTTTTGCCCTTGGTGAATGCAGAGATGACCTGTTCTCTAGAGATACTAGGCAGAAGGCTGATGTCAGGTATGCTTTGGGATATGGTAGATGGGGATGGGGGGTTGAAGCTTGAGCTGAATCTGTCAGCTAGCAGGTTGACAATATCTTCTAGTCTAGTATGAGAGATCCCAGCTACAACCAGTTGAACACATAGCTGGGCATTCCCTTTTAGACTTACATGTAGTCAATGAATGCCTTATGATTATCCTTCGCTAAGGATGTGATTTTAGTTTTGTAATTTGCTTTAGAAGACTTTCCAAGATTTCTGATTTTCTTGTTTAGGCTAAAGAGGATCTCTTCTTCTCCAGAGTGATAGCCCTCTTGCATTAGGACAACAGTTTCTTCCTCTTGTTATAAAATCTGTTTATACTTGAAGTCCACCATGGAGGCTTTTTTTTACAGGAAGACATGATTTTGATATGGTCAGGTACAGCAGAGTTTATGCAGTTGCTTAAGTGTTTGTACAGGACATTTGTGTACACTTCTGCATAGTGATCATTGATGTCTGCACTTGCAGGTGGTATGAAGCTTTTTTATACCATCGCTTTGTAGGCTGCAGTTAGCTTTGGTAAAGTTTTTTATAATTTTTGTTCTTGTGAGGATGTCAGTTCCAGTAGTTACTTCAAATGAGACTGATCTGTGGTCTGACCTAACTAGGGAGGACATCACTCATGGAGAATTACAGTGCCTCCCCCAATGTTGGTGAGTACTATGTCCAGAACACTGGAGCCCCTAACAAAATCCAGGAACTTCTGGGCGGGCATATTTTTGCTTGTATATGTCTCCCAGTCTATGGATAGATAGTTGAAAACTTGCATGACTAAGGAGTTTGGCTGTATGGCGAGGGATTCCAGTAAACTGAAGTAGATGGTGTATTTATCTTGTTTCATGGTGGGGATCTGTAGCTAGCAATGATGTGGTATGGTACTGTCCTGATAGTTTGGACATGGAATAGTTCAAGAGAGTCATGCCATTTGACCAGTGTCAAAGTGTATTTGGTTTTTATGAAGATGGATAAACCTCCACCTTTGGTTCCTTCATGCTCATTTTGAGGTCTGAATGTGTAAATGTCATTGTAGCCTTGCACAGCCGGTGTGCTGTCAGCAGCCTTGAACCATGTCTCGGTAATGGCATAGACGTCAGCATCCTCTAAGGTGAGGACTGCTTCCAGGCAGTTCAGTTTCATGTTTAAACTCCCTGCATTAAGCAACATGACCCTGAGTTTGTGTCAATTAGATTTTGTTACATTGTACAATTTGTTGTTTTGACATTGTCTAAACAAAGCACTATGGGGAGGCAAGGGCCTTTGCCAGTATCCGAAAGCCTAGGGGGGACAGGTGCAGACCATATCTAGCAAAGTAGTGAGGGCTGTCTACCATATCCTTCCAGGATGACAGATGTTGGCTTCCCCTGGACTGACACTAGAAGCTGAGGCAATTGTTGAAGTCACTCAATTTTGTTCATATTTGTGCCTATGAACCTATGAACCTATATATTGTGGCATCATCCTGGGTGAGGGTAGGATACTGCATAGGGCTAGAGAAATACCTGTCTGGGACACATAATCAGAGAGTTCCATCATGTCTGTCTTCATATTGTCTAGAGAAGTATGTCTCAAGTCATTCCATCAACATGGACTATGATAGAGTCATAATGGTACTTTTTGTTGAGTGACTTGAGCGATTGTGTGATTTGTTGGATCCTGGCACCTGATAGGCAGCTGACTGTGACCTTCTCCTTGTAATCATCAGTGAATCATCAGTGTGGAGAGGGGGACAGCTGTGTGTTTCAATATGGAGTCACCTATGACCAAGACATTTGATGTGTTTTGCCATAGGGGCTTATTTGTTCAGATATTGGTGTGTGTTGATATGTGTAGGGGTGTCTTTTTGCTTAGTGGTGAGTGTGGGTTGTATGCATTTGTGAGATCTCTGTTCTTATAGCAGGTTCTTAGTGAGTACCTCTTGTTGGACAGGAGAGGAAAGAGGAGGTTTTGTTGGCTCAAAAGAGTAGGGAGTTCATCTTTTTCTGAGTGTTTTCAAGATGATGGTGAAAGTTAAGTGAGGGATCAACCTACACTCCTAGGTGTCTGAAGGTGTTAACCTGCTCAATGGCATTATTAAGGTGGTCAAGAATAAGAAGTGAGTTAGGGCTCTTTTGCCTTCTAATGGATGTTCTGAAGAGCATAGTTTCAGTTTTTGAGGACTTAAGCAATACATTTTTGCTAATGAGACAATTAATGAAGACGAGAAAATCATTTTGCAGATCATGTTGAACTCAGTGGGTTGTGTGGTTGGAGAAGAAGATAACTGATTCATTAGCATATCACAAGAGTAGAAGTTGTGGAAGGTCGAGTGTAAGCTTATTTATAAAAATGGAGAAAAGAAGAGGGAATGGTATGGAGCCTCCAGGAACTCCTTTATGTAAGAGAGTGTGGCTGATGGACTGTTGTTAAAATTTGCTGAAAATTTTCAGTTGAATAAGTAACTTTGGAATGAGAGAATAGCATCAGGGCTAATCTCAATGTCAGTGAGGTGGTTAATGGGGTGAAAGACTCTGCTAAGGTCTATAAATATTGCTACAGTGAGGAAACCTTTGTGAATAGCTAGAATGATCATTGAAGGTCCAAAGTGCAGTAGAAGTGCTGCAGCTGGACCACAAACCATGCTGATTGAAAGAGAGACAGCACTATGGACTTATGTAGTTTGTGAGTTAGTTATAGACCAGTTTTTCAAATATTTTTACAAAGGTTCATAGAATGGAGATTAGGCAGTAATTATTGGATCATTTGGGGTTGTATTTTTTGGGGAGAGGTATGATTCTTTACTGTTTCCATATATTGGACATACAGTTTTGAGTTCAGCAAGAGTTGTAGATATGTAGCACAGGAGTAACAATGTACTCCCTACATTGGAATATAAACTAGGGGAGAGGGTGTCTGTCCTTGCAGGTGAGTCAAGTTTAGGTTTGGTTACAAGTTTTTTAAAGTAGAATAGGGGAGTATAAGGGGGACGTGAGGGTGAGGTTGAGTGAGGGAGTGAAGTATGTCAGATGATGGAGGGGAAGATAGAGAAGTGAGTACTAAAGTCTGAGGATGAGAAACAAGAGAATGAACAGGGAGTATTGGGATAAGTTTAATGACCTGTTAACTGGTTGTTCACTGCCCAGAATTATTTAGGGGAGTAAAAATGGTTTGATTGATGTGTTCTCATATGATGGCACTTATAATAACTAATTGCTTGTTTGAACAGGTTTCTGAGGAGGATGTCGTTGTTGTCTGGTAGAAGGAGTGGAGTCAGACTTTCAGGAGTGCTATGCTTTGTTTCTGAAATACAGGAGGGTTATGAGCTCATAAGTGAGACAGATGTTTCTCTTTGGCATATACAGTCTTGTGACTATAGAGAAGAGTGAGTCTTGTGTATTACAGAGAAGTTGGGTAAAGAGCTGAGCAACATCGTTAGCGTCTGAGGAGGACAGTATAGAGTTACAGTTGAAAGAGTATAGATATGTTTTTAGTTTGGTAATGCTCACTTGTGATTTATATCAGAATTTAATGGGTTTTGGAGGGGAAATTTTGCAATCAAGTTGGATGCTGAAGCTAATAGGACAGTGATCACTTAAGTTGGTAGGGTGGATGGAGATATGAGAAATAAGTGAGGGGTTGTCTGTGATTATTTGATCAAGCAATGAGTGATGTGATGAGGAAGGATTGGGTATGGTAAATACAGAGACAAGTTGTGTGGTATTAAATACACTGAGAAGTTCAAATATGCAGTTTTATGTGGAGCCAAGAAGGTTGAGGTGAAAGTTACAAAGAAGAACAGCATTTCTGATGCTCTGAACAGAGGAGGTTAAGTCCTTTACCGGGTTATTAAACTTTTGTAATGAAGCAGGAGGAGGGAGATTTATCAACCGTTAAAAGAATTAGAGAGCTAAATGGGGAGTGGATTTGTGTTAGTAACCAAACTGGAAGGGAATCTGAGGAGACATTACTTTGACTAAGGTGTTTTATGTTGATGTCTGACTTGAAATGAAGGAAAGTACATTCTCGTTGCTTTAATCCTGGCCTGGCATCTAGACAGTAATCATGTCCTTGGAAGAAGTAGTGTATAGAGAGGGATTTTGTGGCTTATTCCAGGATTCTGTGATAGCAAGGATTTCAGGATTGTGAATAGAGAAAACAGAACTTTGTTGGTCTATTATATTTTGAATGCTTTGTGCATTAATAAGGAAACAGGGTAAGGTGATTGGGCTTGGATTTGACTTGATGTTACTGTGTAACAGTAAGAGGAAGAATATAGGTGTGAACTTTATAAGGAATTTTAGGGGGCATTTAATGGTAGATGGATGCAAGTTGTACTACTGAATTGTGTATGTACAGAATGGAATGAGGATTTCATAGGATAGCAGTGGAGAGGAGGAGGAGTTTAGAGGGGCTTGTAGAAGTACTGGAGGGTAGAGGGAAGAGGAAGTTGTAGAGCGTATAATGACTTTAGGGTAACTGGTGTTGAAATGCATATGTTTGATGTGAAGAGGTTTGAGCATGATGAGACTTTGGATGAAATGGGCAGTTGTAGGAAGAAGCAGAACATAGGGAAAGACATTTTCATTGGTATTTTTTAAACATTGCATTGACTGATATATGGAAATTCAGTATGGGTTCTGTTATCGAAGAAAGTGAGATATTCTTTAAATGGAAGGAGTATAGTTGGAGGAGGGGGGTATGGAACATGTTGAATAAATGAAGGAGGCCAGGGGTGGCTAGGGAATTGGAGGTGGAAAGAGGGGAGAGAAATGAGCAGAGAATCACACTGAGCATGATTCAATCAATTTGATAATCTCAGAAGACAGAGGGCCTATTAGAGTTACCAGCTCTCTTGCAGCCAGATAAACAGGATAGATATAACAAAAACAGATCGCAATCAGTGTGTGATAAATTATATTAATATTTAGATTTTAGAGACTATAATTATAGTAAAATATCAAGCGATGTGGGTGGTAAAAATGGGGAAAGGGTAACAGCAAGGGTACTTAAGCAATTCCCACGGTCACACAAAACATAAAAATATGTTTTACACTTTCAATATTTTAGGTCGGTTGTAAAATAATGCAAAAGTAGGCCTTCATTTTTAAAGGGGGTATTTGCTTAAAAAAAAACTGTTAATAAGGGGGTAAATGTCTTATTAAAACAAGTTGCAGCAGAGCCAAACACAGTTCATACAAAGTTGCAGATCAGCTCTCAGTCCTTAAATAAGTAGATGCAGGAGATGTACACAGATGTAGGATAGGGACAGGAGGGATGGGATGCAGAACTCTTTTTCCCCAACAAGTTTACTCAGCGCAGAAAGAAATACATAATCCCTAACCTACTCTCTACACAAATGGAGCTAGTGAACTGACCTTGCTATGTAGATCAGTACAGTGCGCTAATGTATTGGCAAAATATGTATTTTAGAAAGTCATATGCTATTGTAAAGAAGAGTTAATCTGATCTATGACAAGATGTGTACCTATTATGGTCACAGAGTTCTACTGTGACCCTTGTTTTCAGATTAAGGAAGCAGCTGGAAACTTGACTGCTGATGTTTGCTTTATCTACTGCTAAACTGTGCATTCAGTTGATCTGAAGCAGTAATGCTTTTTACCAGAGTCTACTAGACACATATAGCAAAGGCGTAAGAAATATTACCGATGCAGAGTGAGTCAAGAATTCAAAGCTCTTTAAATAACAAGTGCTATATGTTAGAAAAATCTACATGCTGCCTAGAAAAATATATTTACAATGTGTGTTGCTTAGAAAATATATTTACATACATGCTGCCTAGAAAAATATATTTACAATGTGTGATGTGTATTTAATCATTCAAACATATATAAGTTGTGTGATCAAATATATAGAGAAATGTGTGCTTTAGTTAGGAATAAATGTACTTAAATCCATAAAGGTTAGGTAATGCATTTAATTCTGTCTTGCTAGAATAATAGTAGAAATAAACCTGCATATTATTGCTTGAAGCACAAGCTGCAGTGTAATCAGAAATTTGACCTTGGCAGCTTGCAGATGCAGTCTGGCTCATGTCTTTCAAGTAAAGATTATTTTGCAAAGTTAGAAAATAATAAATCTGTTCGCATGTGTGTTCTCTTTCCTGCCTCCACCAGGAAAGTTTTGTCGCACTATCTCTGATAGTGCGCAGCTGGGAAAAGAGACAAAGGAGGCTTTAAGGAAGACATACATCTATTGTATTTGAACTAATCAGAGAACCTTGAATTGGCTACATCCTCAGGAGGTCATCGTGACTGACCAGCTGCTTGCAAGGCTGCAACATTCTCATGGGAAAAGGACTTTTGAAAACACAAATTCAGCACTTTTATGAATTACTATGATGTAAAGACCCTGTCACTGACCACACCAGTAAGGTGGGCAAAACTGATAATGAAATGTATATAACCAATGTGTTTTGGTCAATAAAGCAGTCAAAATTCTATACAAACTTTGTGTATGGTTTTGCCTCCTAATGTACATTAGTGAAACAGATATCTGAGTTTCTCCTGCATTATTGTTTGTTATTAATTGACATTGTGTTTGAATAACTCAATGATTTTTACAGTCTGACTCTAACAAATTTATTTAACATCTTGGTCCTAATCGGTGCGGAATTCCTTGGTAAGCTACAGGTCAGAATATATAGGTGGTATTGAAGTAGAAGAAGGAAAGACCTCCTGAATTGTGTCGTGCCTAAAGAGGCTGTCCACTTGTCTGATCTGTGGCGGAAAACTGGGTCCTAAAAGCCTATCAAACATAAGCAGGAGGCGCAGAATTCCTCTCTTTGTTTTTGTTTTAGATCGGGACCAGGTTACACTGTGCTATTGCTAAGATTTGTGATAGCAGGGAGAGAGGTAGTCAAGTATTGTATCTTGAGTCATAGATCAGGAAATAAAGCAAAACAAAGTAAACAGTCATTCTAGACACTACTGTGAATACGGGAATAGAGATACCACGTGGTACAAGAGAAAGGGTTACGTAACAGTTCTGTTGTTTTTTCTCTCTCTCTCTCTTTTTTCTTTCAGAGACATGGGAAATGAATGCACTAAAGGGTCACGCTAACAGAAGATGCAAAATATATGCAATTACAGAGAGCAGATAATGTGAGATATTTTGCAACATGGGTCAACAAGTATGACTTTGATGGTAAATTGATAAAATGTCATTAGTAAAACTTTTGAGACAGTTAAAATCTGACGCAGAAGGTCAGGCAAAAAGCAACGACAGTTGGGTGTTCCTCAAGCACATAGGTGGATTGAGGAAGCGAACCAAGGAACAGAAAATAAAATGCAAAGGCATTATTTTTAGACAAAGAGGATAATAATGTAATAGTAGCATCGGTCCCTCCTACCACGCCCACCGATGCCTTACTCAGAATATAGGGACCTCCCCCACGTGGCCGGGAGAGGGGCTGACCCCCTCCACGCTACCCAGAGACAACAGGGATATTAAGACAATCATTTGTAAGAGAACCTATCGACTAGATCAACACGCCAAACACTTGTAGATGTTCAACCAAGCGGAATTTATTAGATGAGGGTGAGGAAATCTGTCCATTAATAGAAGTACCAAACCCAAGAGGCAGGACAGGAGGGCCAGGCCTCAACTCTCTTAGTGTATAGACCATGGACACCGGAAGACATCCGAAAGCTACAGAAGGAATTCCCATCCAAAGATTAACTTTGAGAAATTTCTACAGGATTTACAGGGTATGAGATTGAGTTACCACTTAAATGGGGAAGAGGTAGAAAGAGTAGTTAGACAAATTTTAGGTCCAGACTGGCACATGATTTGTGGCACCTGGAATGCCCGTGACGCACAACACAGGCCACTCCCACATAGTGACGCAGAACTAGATACTAGATTGAAGGGTCTTACAGACCGCATTACTGAAAAATGGAAACCTAGGGCAGACTGGACTTGCATTAACCAGTGTGTACAACAAGATAATGAAACTGTGGATGCATACTATGGTAGATTGTTAGAATGTTTTAATAACCATAGTGGCATGCCTGTTCCTGAAAATCAAAAAATGATAGTTCATATGAACAACAATTGAAGAATGCATTTTTGAAAGGTTGTATTGCCCTATCAATAGCTTCATCACGAAGCACATGATAGATCACCGAACAAGTAGGCTTCAAGCCTTGTTAGAGTATGCTAGACATGCCGAAAAACATTTTAACAGTAAAAGAAAAAGGTCTTGGAAGACACAGCGGAAGTTTTTGTAGTACAAGCAGCCAAAAGGGTAAGCAAAATATTCAGGGTAACAAACGCCTGACAAAAACTCAGAAATTTATGAGAGCAGAAAGAAAAAGGTGAATGCTTTAATTATGTAAGAAGGGACATTAGGGATTGCAGGAGCAAGGCACCTGGAAAAAAGGATAAGGAAGATGAGGATTGACTATATGATAGTTATGCTGCTCAGCAGTTATCAGACGAGACTAATGAGCAGGGGGATGATGTAAATACCTTAGAAGAAGCAGATGACATGCAACTGGATGTAGAAGTTGGGGAAAGTGAAGTTTTAGATCTGGCACTACTGAGCTTAGAGCTCTATTTAGCAGACACTAAAACCGAAGTTACACTTCTGGTAGAAGGGAGAGAAATCAAATTTTGTGTGATTCAGGAGCATCACGAACTTTGATACATCCTTCAAAGTTACCGGAACATTCTGAGTCACCTGATTACATATTAGTGAAAGCAGCAAACGGACAGTTATACAGGGAACCACTTTCCCATGATATAGCAATAACTGATCCAGTCTCGGCATGACCCAAAGAAGTAAAATAGTACTTTCTGCCAAATGCCCCATGAACCTATTAGGAAGAGATCTTATGCAACTTTTTGGCATAGCAGTAGTCCCTACCATGAACGGTATGGAGGCACAGAGACTAACTGACACACCTTGTAGTACGTCGGAGGGGAGGCTTATTATTGGTACAGCCAGGATCTGGTTACAACCGGACCAGGGGCAGTGACCGAGGAACTGATGAATGTAGCCACCAGCAAGGTGCCTCATACTGACCAGCAACATTTATTACATTGTACCCTATATTATTGTAGCACACCAGGACCTGATAAAGAATACGAACAAAAGTTGTTCAGGAATCCTGCAAATAGACTGATATTACGGACCCTATACTGGGACACTGAGGGCAACAGTGTGGTGAGTTGTTCGTTACCTCAGGAGTTTTTGGAATTGTACAAATCCAACAAACTACCACACGTTAGCCTAACCAAAAACAAGAATGTTAGGTGGGTAGACTTGGGAGACAAAGTGACAGGATGGGAGAGACTAACTGACTCAGAGTTATCGGACTTAGGAGTACAGAAACAGAAACTGAATTTGTTAATTAAGCACGCCCAGCTGTACACTTACAACAGAGTGAAGACAGCTGAATGGCGTTCTTGATAGAAGAAGAAGAAAAAGCTTTGAGTGAAATACCAAATGTTCTTTGGTCAACAGGAAAATCAGATGTAGGACTTATTACAGCAGGGCCAGTAGTTATTACACCAAAATCAGCCTTTAGACCAAGAAAAGACAATATCCTTTGAGCAAGGATGCAGAACAGGGAATCAAACCTATTATAATGGCATTACTCAAGGAAGGGATACTGGTGGAATCTTTAGATTCACCATGTAATACCTCTATTTCCTGTAAAAAGCAAACGGGAATGGCGGATGGTACAAGATTTACAAGCTGTAAATGATGGTATACCACCAAGAGCACCTACGGTGCCAGTCTCACATACCTTTTTAAATGCTTTGAAGCTGTATCTGAAATATTTCACCGTGGTAGATATTAGCAATGCATTTTTCTCAATACCTATCCACCCTGACAGCCAGCATTGGTTTGCATTTACATTTCAGGGCAAAAGGTAGACTACCACAGGGATATAGTGAAAGTCCAACAATATTCGCACAAGAGATGGCTAGCAACCTGGCAGGGTTTTCTCCACCAGGGGGCAGCCAAGTACTACTTTATGTAGATGACATCTTGCTTGCAGCCCCTACCCAGCAACAGTGTAGGGAAGACACAATAGCATTATTGAAATTTTAGCTGAGCAAGGGCATAAAGTGAATAAACATAAATTGCAACTTTGGAAAGAACAGGTTAAATACCTGGGATATGTGATATCCAAAGAAGGTAGAACATTAGATGAAGAACGAAAAACAGCTATTTTACAAGCACCTAGACCAACTACCAAGAAGGAAATGATGTCCTTCTTGGGGAACTATGCTTTAGAAACGGCTCCATTGGCTGATTTAATATTTAAAACACCAATGGCAGCACAAGAAACACTACACTGGACTCCGGAAGCAGAGGCAGCCTTTTGCAGACTAAAAACAACTGATAGTTTCATCATTAGTTTTAGGGCTTCCGAATTACCATAAGAGATTTTTCCAAACTGTAGATTGTAGGCGGGATATATGACGTCAGTACTGACGCAACAACATGGCGGCAAGCAACACTATTCATCACAGTTAGATCCGTGGCACGATCATTACCACCAGCAGTAGTCGCAGCAGCTGTGGCAGTGCAAGCTTCAGCCTCAGTGGTGTTGTTTCATCCTCTCACGTTGAGAGTACCTCATGCAGTTGCGATAATTTTACTGCAGGAAAAATAGCATTTTTATCCCCTGCCAGACATCTTTCTTGCATGACCATACTATTGAGTCAACCCCATATGACAATTGAACGTTGTACAACATTAAATCTTCCAATTCCTGTGGATGGCATACCGCACAGCTGCCTACAGGAAATGGAACAAATAACCACACCCAGACAAGATCTTACTGATGTACCTTTAGCTGACGAGAGGTGACATTTTTGTGGATGGGTCTCCTACAGGGAAGAACCTAGTGGGCTATGCAGTGGTGACTGATGACGAAATCATAGAAGCACAACCCCTGCAACATAACCTGTCAGCTCAAGCAGCAGAATTGATAGCTTTGACACGTGCTTGCACTCTAGCAAAGGCAAATGTGTTAACATATATACTGACAGTCAGTACGCTTTCTACAGTGCATGTCTTTGCACAACAATGGAAAAACAGGGGAATGATAACATCTACTGGCAAGCCGATTAATCATGCAATTAATTCTGAACCTGTTAGATTCTATTGAGTTACCCACTAGAATAGCTATCTGTAAATGTGCAGCCCATACAAAACAACAAGACAGAATTTGTTGAAATGGGGGGCCGATGCAGCTGCGGGCTAAGCTGCCTCAGACCCAGAAACTGTGCTTTTAAATGAAGAACTACAACCTTCTGAGACTCTAGATTTAGAAATGTTAAAAACAATGCAGACATTAGCTACAAAAGCAGAAAAGCAAAAGTGGATAAAACGAGGAGCAATCCTTAAAGAGGGACTGTACATCTCCAAAGAGGAGAAACCCATATTACCATCTAATTTATTTAGATAAGCTTTGTTGAGTCATGGGCAGAGCCATGTCTCAACAGGGGGGATGGTACAGTTAGTTAACAAAACATTCCAAACATATGGATTCACGAATTATACACAAAAATTTTGTGCAACATGTCATATTTGTAGCAAACATCATGCACAGGGAGCATTTAAACCAAAGCGAGGGAGCTTTCCAACACCACCCTATCCGTTCCATACCATTTGTATGGATTTCATAGAAATGAACAAATGTGAAGGGAAAAAATACTGTTTAGTAATCATAGATATGTTTTCAAAATGGGTAGAAGCTTTTCCAACTAGAAATCCGGATGCAGCAACAGTGGCAAAGGCCCTAGTGAAAGAAATCATTCCTAGATTTGGCATACCGGAAAGAATTTATAGTGACAATGGGACACATTTTGTTAACCAAACGATACAGCAGCTTGGGAGATTCTTTGGGATTGAAAACCATTGTGCTTATCACCCTCAGTCAGCAGGACTGGTGGAGAGGTACAATGGAATCTTGAAAACAAGTTGAGAAAATTAATGAGTGAGACTCAAAAGACTTGGATTTGCTGTCTGCCTTTAGCACTGCTGAGCATGAGAACTGTTCCAAATGTAAAGGGCTTGACCTTTGAAATAGTGTTTGAAGGGCATATTGTGTGCCACAATGGAAGGCCCTCATGCCTGCAGAGCTGGAGGCCGATGGCTCATTAGCTAGTTATATGAAAAAGTTATTAACAAATAAGACTGTTTTGCAGTTGAACTCTTTTTCAGATAAACAAGAAACAAAACCAGAAGCCGTGCTGACCCGGGGTCCTGGATTTGGCTGAAAATCATAAAGAGAAAGAACTGGGCGAGTCCAAGGTGGGAAGGTCCGTACCAGGTACTGTTGGCAACACCCACTGCAGTGAAAATCGCTGAGAGATCATCTTGGGTTCATTTAACCCATTGCAAACCTGTTAAGAAATTTAGTTTGGACATACCACAGGAACAGAATGGCCAGAGGCAGAATGAATAAAAATGTGAAACAACCGAGACACTGGTTCACTGGCCTACTGATCATACACTTAATAACTATGTTTGTAGTAACTTTTTGTTGTTATGGTTTTCTTGCATATAACTACAGAAGTGAAATTAATAAAACGTGATGAAGGACTGGCTACAGACTGGCACCCAAACTTTAACACATACCTGGCTATGAAACGAGTTTATGTAGAGACTATGAACGTTTCAAATTGCTGGGTCTGTACTGCAATACCCACAGCATATGGAGGACTTTTGATGTCTGCTGTCCCCTTGGGAATAAATGCAACTTGGGAAAACCTGTTATTTGACACAGGCACTGTGAGATCACAAGACAAAGTGGCATTACATTTGCCTGTTACTCAGAAAGGAATTGTTTGTTTTGTTAAAATGATACACTCCAGGTTGGTTGGAGTAACTGTAACATAACTGTGTCTTACAAATGTTATATAAAACCTATAGACCAAGGTACTAGTTGCAGCACGAATTATGATTCATATTTAAGCTTGATGAAAACAACATTGAGAAATGTGCAAAATCTCCTGAAATATATAGACAATTCTCTGTTATAGATAAGAAAATGTTTCATTCAGGGTTAACCATCAGTACAAAAGTAGAAAACTGTTATTTTGTTTGTGGGAAAAAGCCTATAAATGGTTACCTGAGAATTGGTCCGCAGTTGTTTTTGGGTTATCTGGTTCCAGCCATAAGACATACTGCAGAATTGCAATGTAAGAGATGTAGCTCACCGAGCTGAAAATACAGTCAGAAAACCTACTAATCCAGTGGGTAAGATTGAAGCAAGCTGGAAGGATCATGAAGGACAAAGAAAAATTGACCCATATGGACTTGACTGATGAGATGAATGCAATGAGAACAGTTGTATAGACAACCAGCATGAAATTAATGACCACCTGCATTCTAATTGCAATTTGTGTGGTACTGCTCATAATTGATACCCTGTGTGAAAAAATTAGTTAAAGACTTAGTTGATGTATCAGTGACTGAAACTATGTACCAAGATATAGAATTGAATTTATTGATACCGAGTGAAAGTCTATCTGAAATATAAAACAAATGACTTACTTAGCTGAAAGTCCTTGAAAGGAAAAGGCTAAGAAATGAATTAACACTGTTTATGTTTCATATAGTATTAAATGCATTAAAAGGAGGGAGAATGTTAGAAAAATCTACATGCTGCCTAGAAAAATATATTTACAATGTGTGTTGCTTAGAAAATATATTTACATACATGCTGCCTAGAAAAATATATTTACAATGTGTGATGTGTATTTAATCATTCAAACATATATAAGTTGTGTGATCAAATATATAGAGAAATGTGTGCTTTAGTTAGGAATAAATGTACTTAAATCCATAAAGGTTAGGTAATGCATTTAATTCTGTCTTGCTAGAATAATAGTAGAAATAAACCTGCATATTATTGCTTGAAGCACAAGCTGCAGTGTAATCAGAAATTTGACCTTGGCAGCTTGCAGATGCAGTCTGGCTCATGTCTTTCAAGTAAAGATTATTTTGCAAAGTTAGAAAATAATAAATCTGTTCATGTGTTCTCTTTCCTGCCTCCACCAGGAATATCTCTGATAGTGCGCAGCTGGGGACAAAAGAGACAAAGGGAGGCTTTAAGGAAGACATACATCTATTGTATTTGAACTAATCAGAGAACCTTGAATTGGCTACATCCTCAGGAGGTCATCGTGACTGACCAGCTGCTTGCAAGGCTGCAACATTCTCATGGGAAAAGGACTTTTGAAAACACAAATTCAGCACTTTTTATGAATTACTATGATGTAAAGACCCTGTCACTGACCACACCAGTAAGGTGGGCAAAACTGATAATGAAATGTATATAACCAATGTGTTTTGGTCAATAAAGCAGTCAAAATTCTATACAAACTTTGTGTATGGTTTTTTGCCTCCTAATGTACATTAGTGAAACAGATATCTGAGTTTCTCCTGCATTATTGTTTGTTATTAATTGACATTGTGTTTGAATAACTCAATGATTTTTTACAGTCTGACTCTAACAAATTTATTTAACACTATACTTCAGGTATATTATTCTAAAGGCGGAACTGACTGATAGGAGGTCATAGCAAAATAAATCTTGACGCATCTTTTATTAGCAGAGCTTCTGAAAAAGCTTTTAGCAAAGTGAAGTCCTCACTTTAAAAATTAGCTTATTGAAGCATCTAGCTATATATGTTTGTATGCTTTTACTTTAGCAGCTGAATCCAGAATACCCTAGCAAGGATTCTGTTTATTTATTTATTTTATTTTATTTTACATTTGTTGATTGGGATAATCCGACTGGCTATATGTCCATTTTCAGCGGACGCCCGGGGAGAAAAGCTCCAGAGACACACAAAAGGCAAAACAGTTAAGGCATGCAAATTTACAAATATGCAGAAAAGGCAGTCCATAGGAAGGAACTCACAGTATTCATAGTAACTTTACATAACAATAATTTGTCGTCAATTATCAAATTAGATAAGTGGAGAGAAATGCACACACTAATTTTTATCTTTGGTAGACAGAGTGCTGGTTAATCTGGGTTAGTACAGGGGCAGAGCCAATGTGTTCTAAAGTATTATTTCAGGCCATTTTTGAAGAGATATAGAGAAGGTTCCAGGGTAAGGTTGGCTGGGAGAGAATTCCATGTTCTACCAACAAAGTTGGCAAAGAGGGAGGCTCCAGGTGCATTGTTAGCTGTGTGTGTTTGGATCTGGAGTTTGTTGGATGACCATGTGGCTTGGGGTTATTATAAGGGTTTAGTATGTTTGTGAGTGCAGGAGTATTTTAAGGTTTGTTGAGTATTTTGTGCGCAACTATAAGCTGGTTGACCAGTATTACGTTGGATAATTCAAGCCATCCTAGGTGTTTGAGGTTTTCACAGTGATGGGTCCTGTATGTGGAGTTTGTGGCAAATCTGGCAATGTGGTTATAGGAGCATGAGAGTTTGTTGAGTTCGGATTTGTTGAAATTAGAGAGTATGGGGGATACATATAGAAGGGTGGAAAGGAGATGAGAGTGGACGCTGGCAGTCTTGGATAATGGGGTTAGGAAGGGATTATTTCTATATAGTGACCCCGAGTTTCTTGTTGATTGTCTTAATAGATTTATTAACATGCAAATCAAATCTGAGTTTGTTATCAACTATGACCCCTAATAGTTTAGTGTGGTTATCAGGGGTAATAGTGGTACCGTTGTTGGAGGTAATGGAGATGGAGGGTGGGGTAGATCTACTGGTGGTGGCAAACCTAAGCAATTTAGTTTTGTTAGTGTTCAAGAGTAGCCTGTGATTAGAGAGCCAGTGTTCAACTATGTGAAATATATTCTGCGTTAAGGTTTGCAGTTCTGATGGCGAGGAGGCAGAGCAAATCAATGTGGAATCGTCTGCATATTGGATGCAGGTTGCTTTTGGGAGGACAGTGTGGAGGTCATTGATGAGGACAGAAAAGAGTAGGGCACCTAATATTGAATCCAGATGGACTCCAAGGGTGAGAGGTAATAGGGTGGTCAGTTTGCTCTGCCACATTACTGCCTGTTGTCTATTCCTAAGGTAAGAGAGGAACCACTGGATAACCAGGGAAATAGATTCCAGACAGTGAATGAGTAGTTGGTGGTTAACCATATCAAAGGTCTTAGAGAAGTCTAAGAAGAGAGCAGAGGATAGCATGCTATTGTTCTGATTTTGTTGTATGGCATTAGTAAAACGAAGGTTGTGCTGTGATGGGGTCTAAAACCATGTTGTGAGTTGGCCAGCAGATTGTTCTGGGTGAGATAGTGCATAAGTTGCTTATGTACACACTTCTCCATTATTTTGGATAATGGTGAAAGAATGGGTATTGGTCTGTAGTTGGGCAGTTCTGTAGAAGCACCACCTTTATGGAGTGGGATAATGTGGGATATTTTTCAGATAGAGGTGATGGCACCTTCTATTAGTGTCCTGTTGATCAGGATGGAGATAGGGTAGGCTATGGTATCTGCTGATTTTTGAAGGCACTCAGCTGGGAGGAGGTTGGTGGATAAGGTGGTGGGTTTTAATTTTTTAATTAGGGATCAGATGAGGGTGATGGGGACTGGCTGGAATTTGAAGGGGGGATGGGCAGTAGATGTGACAGGAGTGAGGGTAGAACTTGTGGGGGTTAGTTGGTTGGCTAGGGACTGGATAGTGTCAGTCAAAAAGTTATTAAAAGCACTGGCAGTAGTCTCAGGGGGTTTATGGGTGAGGTTTGATGGGGTTGGAGTGGTAGATTGTCCTGGCTGTAGAAGCTGGTTTATACTTGTCCAGAACTTCTGAGGGTTATTTTGGTGTTTTTGCAGGAGGTTGTGGTAGTAGTTTTTTTTTTTTTGCCAAGTAGAATGGATTTTTTTTTTTGTAACGTTCCTATGCTGACGATATGTTAGATGGCTGAGGGGAACTTTAGTAGTGCGCATTTGTCCCAGGTTTTATTTCTAAGATTCATTTTTGACTTGGTTTCTTTAGAGAGCCAAGGTGCAGAGTTTGATTTTGTTCTAACAGTTCCTGCAGAGGTATGAGTGTCAAGGATACTTAGGAATGTAACATTGAAGTGTGCTACAGCCTCTTCTAGTGGCAAGTGTTTAAGGGGTGCCCAGTTGATGGACCTGAGTGCATTTTGGAAGTTGTTAGTGTTAAAAGTTTTGTTATTTTTGTTATTTTTGACAGTTATAACTATAAAACTTCTTCACTGCAATGTGATTGTTGCAACCAACTGTTCAGAAAGCAGTCAACTGCAGAATAACTTCAAGAAAATAAATGCATTCTGTTAGGTCTGTTAGAACATTAAACATATAATGAATTCATGAATCCAAGAGGGGTCATTCACATTTAAGTGACAACAGTTTAGAGGATTACAAGGCTGATAGTTCAAAGCAAGGTTGCATAATTTCGGATTGCAGTCTTTCTGACAGTGACCAACACACATTCCTGTCTCAGTAAATAATACTTTAGAGGGGTAAGGATTCATATTCTTACACTAATTTTGCTTTAAATACCTGAAAATGGTTTCAGCATTGCTCTGTAACACATTGGATTCTGATCTCCATCTATACTCTTAGATAAGAATGTACCCTAAGCCTACCTCAGAGTCATATGTCTGCACTAAAAATTGTTTAGAAATGCCTGGAGGTATTATTATTGGTTCTCAGCTGAGCACATCTTTTGTTTGATCAAAATGTTGCTCTGCTTTAACTGTTCACTTAACCTTCAAAGTATTCTTATCCTTGGTTAGGTCAGTCAAGGGACAAGCAATACTCGCAAAATTAGGAATAAATTTGTGATAATAGTTAGTCAAGCCAAAAACAAACACCTTAACTTGATACCCTGTAGTTGGCATGGACAGGTTTTACCTGCCTCTCTTCCTGTTATTTCCCTATCCCTCATACTATTACATATCTATTAGCATCTAGCTTCTGTTAAACCTATGTAACATTAAACCTATCTTGACATAGGGAATCTAGCCTGGCTTGAACATTAAGGAGATAGCTTTCTCAGTCATCAGAAAATGTTACTACATTATCCAGGTAGGCTGTTTATTATCTGATAAAAGGTCAATAAATTTTGTCCATCAAGCTCTGGTATCTTCTAGATGTTCTCTGGTGATAAAGAGACAGGAAGTGGTAGTGTAAGAGTCTCTCTACTAAGGGCAATGCTATTTTTTTGTGGGATTAGTGGGATTTGATAGCAGCCTTTGGTTGTACTCATAGTGGGCAGAAACCTAGCTTTTCCCATTTTTTCAATCAGTTCATCAACCCATGGCATAGGATAAGAATCAGACTGAGATATGTTACTTAATTTTCTGAAGTCTTTTCAAAATGCCATAGACCCATGAATTTGGGAACCAGTACAATAGGGCTATCACACCCACATTGAAATTGTTCTCTGATCTAAAGTTTGAGTACTGTTTGCTTCTTTATAAACTGCAACATTGAAAAAATGTCCAATTCCAAAAATAAATTAATTTCCTTCTTTTTCCTAAAGCATTGGCACTGTGCTCCTTATCTTGACTTCAACACATGTTGTGGAAGATTTGACTTCCTCAACAAACACACATACTGCAGAAGTGTCAGTTTATTTCCAAGGATTCATAATATTTATTTGGTATAGCTGTTCTTGTTTCATTTTTCCTGGTTTTCTCACTCTATGATTTAATTCAGTTACTTTTTTCTACAATTTATTGTTTTCAGCAGTGTAAAGTAACCCTAGCTCTTTAGCCCATGGTATGAATTCTATTAAATGACAATTTTTTTGTCATTAGATCTCTGTCAAGTCTTTTGTGCTGTCTCCATACGTTCTTTTACTATGGGCTGCTTACTTGATTTCCAACCTTGTAAGACATAAATGTAATACTTTATAAGTCTAACCTGACAAACCTATCTGATGTAAGCATTCACAGTTGCCATCCATTCACTGTGGGGGTGTCTGCATGATGTTTACATCTGATGCATGGAGCCAATGATTTGCGATTCAGCAACTCTAATGAGTTCAGACCTCATTTGCATCTTCACCATGCTGACAGCCCAGAATCTACAACAGGAGGAAAGTTTGTAGCGAGGGAAATTGAAGGGGAACCGAATTGTTTATGTGTTGAACACAGAAGAGAGGATATTACTTTGGAATATATCTGAGTCAAATCTTCCACAACATGTGTTGAAGTCAAGATAAGGAGCACAGTGCCAATGCTTTAGGAAAAAGAAGGAAATTAATTTATTTTTGGAATTGGACATTTTTTCAATGTTGCAGTACTGCTTTTTTAGATGATATGCCTGCATTTTGTCATCTACATATTGCATATGCTGATATGTAACTATGAATAGTTTGTTTAATGTTTTTATATTTATTTTGATTAGCACACACTTATATACTTTTATCTGTCTGCATTACTTATACGTGCACTGTTCATTTGGGGGTAGGGAAGCAAAGCTGTATTTGTGTTATTGCCCAAAAAAAAAAGGATTATGTTGCAATTGTTACTCTCCTTTGGTTGCATACAGCTTGCTGTCACATACTAAGGTCACACATTTTCTTTTTTTCTGAGTGTGTAGACTCCTTTCCATGGCTGTATTCTAAAGTTTTGGAATTCACGGGGAATACCAGGACGGAGTCTACATGGCTGCTTTATACCTTGTTGAATAGCTCCATCATGTTGTTTTGGTTGATTAGCATGCATTTCAGCTGTTTATGCAGTAATTAGCATGCCATGGTGTATACCTTATTTGCTCAGGGGTGCGTGATGCTACAGGTGGTTACTGAATTTAAAAGTTTCCTTGCATCTATGAGTATCACCCTGAGACTCGCACACTCTGGAAAACCACCCTGTAGGCTTTATTGCATCCCACAGAATATCTAATTTGGTATAATTATTTACCCTGTAGATGAGTTTGTATTATTTTTGAAGATGACAAAATTATTATTCTTAAAATATTTTAGTAATACTCTGAAGTATTTTTTCCAAGGTCTCTACTGAAAATTGCCACCTAGCCAGTCAGATTTTCAAATGTTAATTAATAAATAAATGAAAGGGAATAAATTTACCCAGTACAGAAGGAGTTCTAGAAATATGTGAAGTTATTTACAGTGTATAAGGTTTAAGCAAAACTTTAACTATTAATGTAATAGTGACCCACCATCCAACTTCCAACATGTCTGTAGTCTGGAGAAAAATCTAGGGAATCATTTGTTTTCTGTAAAGTAAGTGTCCAAGGGAAGGATACTTACTCTACCTAAATTCCCTTGGCTACATACATGAAGCTGGATTAAGGAATGCAGGTACAGTCACTGGTAATTAAACATGTAATTTTGACATCTGTTGCACCCAGTCTTATGAGGTGACAATGGGTCCTTTTTTTGTTCATTTTGCATTCTCCACATTTGGCTATAGCACTGCAGCAAAACTTTGGAAAAAAGAACAGCAAACATATGCAGCTGTCAAACAGAACGAGTGCTACTTATCTGTTTAAGCAGCCTACCCATTCCCAATTTAGACTACTAGATTTTAATACTGTCCCTCAATGCCTCTTGTGAGACTAGTTCTGAGTAAATGAGAACATACGATGATCTGATTACTTACTGTTAGAGATCAAACACATGTTACTAATAACTAGTCAGAGCATACTAGTTTGTTGGTGGGTGAGTGGCATTTGGCCTTGGTCATGGAGAATATGAAGGAGAATGAGAGGGGAGGTGATATAATAAATAAGACAGAAACATCAGAAACAAGATGGATAATCAGATTGCAAGCAGATAGGGGTAGAGGCCTAAACAATAGGATCCCCATTAAGCCCATTCTCAAGAATAGGACACTTTGTAGGTAGCAGTAGAATTTGAATGTATTGATGGTTTTTATGACATTGTATATAAATTTGTATTTGTGTTATATATTCTTAAACAGTGGTGAGACTGCATTTAAGTATATTGTTTATCTGTTCTTTATATGTGTTTTTTACATGCATTTATATGGTTTTAAGATAGATTATCCAAGTGCAACTAACTCTGGGCAAGACCACAATCCAAACTGTAGCTTGCTACAGATCCCCCACCATGCCCCAGGATTCCCACTCCTCATTCCGTGATACACTGGAAAATATTAGGGTACAACCTAAAACCTTAATAATGGGCGATTTCAAATACCCTGCCATTAACTGGGAAAACTACTCAAGTACCAACTTTTGTGCTCAACGTTTTCTGGAATTCATAAATTCCAATGCCTTGGATCAGCTTATCCACACCCCCACCAGGGGCAGCAATATCTTAGACCTGGTCATTACCAACATGGGCAATTGGTGTTCCACACCAGAGGTCAATTCCTTGTTGGTCATATCCGACCACAAGCAAATCACCCTAGACATCCACATCCCATCCCCATTCCCCATTAGGGAAGCCACCATAAAAAAATCTCCAAAGCCAATTTCACACTTCTTAAGACAGAAGTGGCAAACTTCACGACACCCATGCTGACGGACAATAGAGGTACGACTGCTGAATCCTATACAATTGCACTTTATAAGTGCTTACACAAGTGCATGAATCATGGAATCCCTAACAAAACCAAGATGCTATCCTCCAATAAAAGGAAGCCAATATGGTGGTCCCCTGCTATAAACAAACTCTACAACAGAAGAAAAAAACTGTTGCAAAAAAGAGTAAAATCTCATGATTGCAGGAACTCCATGGTCAGCCTCAGTAAGAAGCTGAGATCCCTCATAAAATCCTCCAAAGCTAGTTACAAAAACAAAATTGCCACTGATTCTAAAGACAACCACAAAGCATTCTATAGCTATGTCAAGAATCTCAATGGCAACACTCAGATCTGCTCTGAGTTACAGCACAATGGCACTAAATATACAGAGCCAACTGATATTGCCAACATCCTGGCAGATAGGTTCAGTGCTAACTTTACCTCTTTCTCATCCCTTAAAGGGCCCATCTCTATACCGGAAGAATGCAAAGTTCCTGTAATCATGGCTGCACAGTTAAAAAACACACTCTCCAAAGCCAAGAACACAGCATCCATGGGACCTGACAACATCCCAGACTATGTTCTACATGAACTATAGATTGAACTGGCACCCCACCTAAGTACCATGTTCAGTCATAGCCTCACCTCTGACTTTCTGCCCACTGAATGGCTAACAGCAATGGTTATCCCACTCTACAAAGGGGGAGCCACCATGGACCCCAGGAACTACCACCCCATTAGCCTGACGAGTCTGGTCTGCAAGGCTATGGAATGTATCATCATGGAACTTATAAACAATAACATTGGTAATCTACAAACTCTGGACCCTACCCAGTTCAGGTTTGTAAAAGGCAGATCATGTCTCCTAAACCTGATAGACTTCTTTGAAGCGGTCACCAAAGCCATAGATGAGGGTAAGGTGGTCCACACAGCCCATCTAGATCTCATCAAGCCTTTCAACACCATCCACCACTCTGGAATTATAGATAAACTCACTAAATTAGGTATAAATCCTTATGTCACAGGATGGGTTGCCAACTGGCTCATTGACAAAACCCACACTGTGAAAGTAGCAGACTCTAAATCCAACTTCAGACCATTGACAAGTGGAGTACCACAGGGTTCAGTCCTAGGTCCTCTCCTGTTTGGTATCTACTTCTCTGAAGTATAGGCTAACACAGAAGGTCTTTAGTTAACAAGGTTCGCAGATGACTGCAAACTAGGAGCCATAATCTAAACTCCTAATGATGTGGACATCCTACAAAAGGGCCTCACTGAGACAGATGCCTGGTGTCAAAGCCATGGCCTCAAGCTCAATGCCAAAAAGTGCTTTGTCATCCCTTTTGTTAAAAACTCTGTACCCATGAACTACCACATAGGCAGTAGTCTATTTAACACCAAAAGTGTGATAAGAGACCTTGGGACACAGGTGGACAGTAGTCTCTCCTTTGATAATCACATCACCACAGTAGTCAGGAAATCCTGTTACGTGGCACACCTCATCACAAAAGGTTTCTCATCCATGAAAAAAGAGGTAATTGTTCCCCTCTACTCATCACTCATTAGACCCATTATAGAGTACAACGTCCCTTTTGGTATGTACCTCGCAAGACATCTACAACAACTGGAAGGCCACAGAAATACCTTATAAAGAGGATTACCAGCCTCAAACAGATGCCCTATGTAGACCGTCTCAAAAAACTTCAGCTTTACTCTGTTGCATATTGCCTACTCAGAGGCGATCTCTGCCTAACATACAAAGCTATGTCAAACCCAGAGCTGTTGGACATGCTCCACTTAAAGAAATCCCAATCCCTCTGAGCTACATGCTCTAGGGACCTAAACCTTGGCACCACAATAAACAGAAAATGCTGGAGGGATAGATTCCTGTCTCAGAGACTTCCCATACTCTGGAACAAACTACCTATCTATATCAAACAAAGCTCCTCATTAGCACTCTTCAAGAAAAATCTTGATGATTGGATGGGAGCTAGGAAATTTACCCCAGAGATCACTTCTGTGGTGTTGCTTGACAGGGGCACAGGAAAATAATGTTCTTTGGTGGCAAAAGCCAGGGTACCATTTGGCTAGGCTTATATAGGCCCTAGGGCCAATAGCCTAGTACCTACTTATGAACCTATGAACCTATGTCTTTTTTATACATGCATGTTCCCAAAGATGTTATATTTTTGTTAGGATATGCTGTACTACTGACATTTCCTGATTGATGATTGATTAACTCTCTATTTAACCTATAATTAGATGAATGTTTTAATTATTGAATTTGAATTAACTCTAAAATATAAGAGCCTTGCAGTGTTTAGATTTATTAAAGGTCTGAAGAAGTGGGAGTCACTGCCCACGAAAGTGCTTACCGAATAAAGAGTGTGTTATATTTTACTTTGAGTAATTTCTAGCCTTCCTTGCCTGTTGGTTGGATCCTTGGATGCAGATGTGTTGTTTAATTTTAAAATTAAGGTCTCCTAGAACAGTGCATAATGATGGCCTGCATATGGGTCTCATTGATATTAGGTCAGTGGATTGGCTGTCCTTTGTAATATAGATTATTTTATATGCTTTAAATGATGTAAACTAAGATTAGTACATTGCAATTGATTCTTAGTTATATATAACTCGTTTATAACAGTTTTTTTATTTGTTTGCATTTATTAAGAAGGTGAAGCACTGATCTACATGGGCCTTCTTAGACTCAGCACAGGAGCAGTGTCACTTTAGGTGACTTGCTCTGAGTCACACACAAGACGCATACTGGCTAAGGGAATCAAACCCTTTCCTACATGAAGCAGCATGTTGACAGTGTGTAACCTCATTTCTTTTACTGTCAGACACATTTTTGATAAGATCACTGTATATTCTCATTTAGTCATCACTCATCACAGACACAGTTGCTTGGTTCTAATGACTGTACCATATTTGTTCTGTAGATAGTGATCAGGTGACTCCAGTGGCTAGATCAGACAAAACAGTCATTTGTGGGCCCCATTCATTTATAGCCCACCTGTTTGTCCCTATGCATCTACCATACATTTGTTATTCTTATAGTTCTTCAATCCATCCTGCAGAGCACTTTGGGTTTTCATTGCTGAATGGTGTTTTTTATGACTCCTCCAATAGCATCTTGCAAATGCTAGATTTTGTATAAGAGTTTTTCACCCTCACTAAACCTTCTACAGTCCAAAACTTTGTTCTTCCTCCTCACTTATCTCACCACATCATTATTATTATCATTATTATTATTAATTTCTGTTGGGCCAGGACACCTGACTTCACTAAACTCCATGCATCACTTCTCAGATCTCATCAACTTTTACCTACACTAACACTGGGATAGATTATTTTCTTTTCATCTTAAAAATATAGTGGCTTCCTCAGGTTGCACAAAATATTTGTGTTATTCTTTTAAAGACTCACTGTGTCACCTGTGTTATAGCACATCAACAAACCTCTTCTATTCTACCAGTGAGATTTCAGAGCAAACTTCTCAGCCATTAACATATGTTGACCTGGCAGAACAAGTACTTTCATCTGTATATATTTCTTAAGTAGCATTGATTTGGCTCAATGTGAATGACAAATACAAATAAAATACTTGGCATGCTGCCAATCTGCCTTCCGCCCACTTTGTTTAAGCGTTGGTTTGATAGGAAGCACACATAGTTCCTCCCACAATGCCCTTCGGAAGGTTTATAAACCTCACATTCTCTCCACTATCTCTTTCTTCAGCACCAGTCTGCTGGGATCTCCAGGAAACATTTAATTTTTCAGTCAGTCCTAGTCTTCTTTATAGACATTTATTTGTTACAAATGCTCTGACAATTTTCTGTTATGGTCTATTTTATGGTTGCACCAGCCGCCCAAGTCATGTCCCATGGGTTATTTTGTGAGCCCAGCATCTCAACAGATGAATCATCCAGTATCTTACTCAATTTCTCATTTATTTTACCCAAATAAGCAAACGTGATAGGGAAAAGCAGCTTATCTTCTCAAAGAACTCATATACTTCTGCTAATGTCAGCCTTCAACTGATGAGAAAATAAAGGTTTTACTTTAATCTGTTGGAGCACAGATATTGCATGTGCTCTCGGATTCCCTCTCTCTGTACATGATGCTGCAGTTACTCAACAGCTGCAATTACTGGGTCATGGATCATTAGTTCTCTTGTACTGCCTGACCTCATATCTTACTATATCGCTATAACAACAATTGAGATCATGAAGCCACTTCCCAGTTACAGTCCCACTGTTATTCTCTTTCTCCTCCCTTAAATTTGGGAAAATGTTTACATGAAACTCTTCAACATCCTGTCATGATACCCACCATGGGTTTAAATGTGTCACTATCACGATATCCTGTCCTCTGCGATACCTGTCATGGGTATAATTGTGTCATTATATTTATTTTAAGCTTCCAGGGTTCTTGTTTACCAGCATTCTTCCTGATCTGAGAATGTTTGTATTTATTTGTATTTACTTTATTTGTTTTATTTTGCTTTTGTTTATCGGATTTAAACTGCCATTCAGTAATATATAAGCAGACATTAAAGAATGTAAATTAATATAAAATAATTACATATATATTTGTAAACTGAGTAACATTCTTATGAAAGAAGTGGCAATATTTTTTGACATTCACTAATATACTCCCCTAGGCAAACTATTGTCTGTCAACAACTGCAGTACTTTTCCTTCTTATAGTCTCAAAAGACCAGATGAGAATCTGCTCTATTGTCCCCCTAAGATAACATCTGCAGGTGACCATCAGCAACATGCCTTTGGCCATTTTAAGTTCTCATTGTGTGAGAACAATATTTCAGAACAATATGTTGCAATACATGTGCAACTCTAATATAGTCCAATATGCAGATAACTCAGACCTCACCTCCAGCTTCATATTGGTCTTAGTAATGCCATAACAGACAGTGTCATCTTAGCTGCTGCAAACCTAACTAAGAAACAATGATCGATCCATTAACAAATTTCAAGTCATGCAGCTGCACAAAACAGTGGCCACTGACTGAAATAATCTTATAAAATGTACTTGTATAGTGTAGGAAGTATTACAACAGCCTCCATACCTGCATGCTTTGATAGACACTGCATCATTTTCTGAGTATTTGTAACATAAAATGCATCAGCCCTTTTTCACTTATTTATTTACTTATTTGTTTATTCCTATGGTTGTGTGGTTACTACCCATGCAGATGGAATGACCTGAGGACAGTTTTTAGATGGTAATATAATGAAACACATTCACTGAAAAAGGAAATGACCTTACAATCCATTTGCAACAAAATATGAATCAATAAGAATAAAATAATAAACGGTGTAGGTAGATAGGATAGTAGTTCAGTATATGCAAGTGGTGAATATAGCAACACAAGGAACCTTAATTTAATATCTTGATGGAAGAGTAATATCCATGACACTAGTACAAATCTGAGGTGCTCTGACCCTAACACATGCAGACTTAGTCATCTTTCCAGCTGCTCATCAGAGCAAAAGGTTAAATCATTCACAAGGAGTTGTAAATTTCAGTCAGTTTGCTATAGTGGGCAAGATCTGCAGATGACGTTTTCTTGAGAAAGCCAACTGTGCATGGCTAAATGTCCCACACAAATGTTTCACACTCAAACATTTCTATAAACTCATTGCCACCAGAGTGCTTTCCCAAATAATCCTGCCTCTGTACTGTAAGAAATCTTTTGCTGTTTATGTGCATCTGAGAGCAGGTGGCATGGCCTTTAATTCATTTATCATCAGGAAATGAAAGTAATTCCATTTTTGAAAGAATAAATTGCATTATATCATGTTGCTTAAAAACTTTGCAATCACCTGGAACTCCTTCTTAAATGTCCTCACTGAAGTGTAGAACACTCTCCTAAATTCAGAACTTTCAACTAAATTCTGCACACCTGTTCACTGCCTTGTTAGTAAGTTATTATAGCAGTGATGTATTATTTCCTATAGACTCCTAGGCCAACTCTACTAATATTTTTTTCTCATGTTTTTCCTTCTTGCTATTACTCTTATTATTTTTGAGCAGAAATCATTAAGCCATCTTTTATTATGTGCCAGCTTAGAATGTAATAACAATATATGATGTGATATTATGTGATATAATCATATTATTATATTATATTATATTATATTATATTATATTATATTATATTATATCATACTGTATCATATTATATCATATTGCCTACTATTTTGTTTTGTAAAAATAAACACTGCTAGATTCTTATTCTCTGATTACATGACACAGTATATCTTTTATAATAAATCATATCTGAGTGTGGATACTAGAGGATTTACCCATGGGTCAATGCAGAAGCATAGCCAGGGTGGGGAAACAGGGGTGGCTGTCATGGATGCATGGTGTTAGGCAGCATGATCAGCAGCTGTTGATCATGCAGTACTGCAGTGCTGACAATCATAAATGAATGCCCATACTGCATTTACAGTCAGAGTTGAATAGCTGCTTGTGTGGTGGAGTCTCTATCTTCATTAAGGACAGGTGCACCTCCAGACTGGTTTGCCAGCATGACACACTGGAACTACTCCAGGTACAACTGACAGCTGGCAAGACACCCATCCAAGTTGTAGATAGCTATAGACCCCACTCCATGACTCAGGACACCCACTCCTCTTACCTGGGTCTACTTGACTCTATCAAGGTACCCCCCTAACACCCTGATCCTTGGTGACTTCAACTTTGCCACTATATACTGGGTGAACTATTCTTTCACTAATGCACCCTCTCAAAGATTCCTCGACTTCATCAATTCTAACTCACTTGGTCAGCTCTTCTCATTCCCCCACAAGGGGAGATAACATTCTGGACTTGGTTCTCACCAACATGGGTGACCGCTGCACCACTCCAATAGTATTTTCTTCCCTGGTGAGATCAGATCATCAGACTGTCTCATTTGAAGTTTCTATTCCACTCAACCCCCCCCCCCCACCCCCAGCCATAAGCAAGCTAAAAAACTTCTCAAAAGCTGACTGCAACCTCCTAAGGGAGGGTATCTGTAGCTTTACACCACTACCTCCCTCAGAGGATGCAGACAACTATGCTGAACAGTATGCCAATGCAGTATAAAAGCACCTGTACAACTGCATGGACTCAGCCATACCCAACAGAACTAAAACCTGCTCCTGAAGGAAACACAAACCCCTGTTTGGTGAACATCCTCTGTCAACAGGCTTTATAACCAAAGGGAAAAACTGTTGTCCAAGGGTAAAAAAAGGACAAATTTCAAATTGGAGATACTCCCTCCTTAGCCTCAACAAGCAAATTAGATCACTCCAAGGCATATTATGAATTGAAACTAGCCTCCATAATAAAGGGAAACCATAAAGTATTCTTCAGTTACATCAGGAACCTCCATGGCAAAGCCTAAGTGTGTTCCAAATTTGTACTTAACAGTATCACTTACACTGATCCTGTTGACTTAGCCAACCTACTAGCAGATAGATTCAGTGCAAACTTCACCCCTGTCCCCCCCAAAGGCCCTTTCGACATCCCCAGTACTTGTCTTGCATCTCACATCTCCATAGATCATGTGTTACAAGCCCTATCCAAGGCAAAGAACACAACTTCCATGGGACCTGATAGTATCCCAGGATGTATTCTGCACTATCTCCAGCAAGAACTGGCTTTGCTAGTCTCTACTTAATCTGCTCAAACTCTTCCTCTCCTTAGGGTCTATGCCTGATGCCAGAAGAACAACCATATTGAATCCCCTATACAATGGTGATTTTTCTGCAGGCCCAGGTGATTATTAGCCCCATCCACCTCACTAGCTTATTATGGAAAGTGGAACATACCATGACAGTAGAGTTCATTTAGGCAGCCATAAGCAGCTTAATGGATCTAGACCCAAGTTTTGTTATTCAAAAGTACTGGTCTTGTCTCTTGAATCTAATTAACTTCTTTGAAAAGGTAACAGATGCTGTGCATAGTGGTCACTCTGTACATGCTGCTTGTTTTGACCTACCTAAGGCTTTTGCCACTAACTCCATGCTGGTATTATTAAGAAACAAGACAAACCTACTGTAAACTCCCTTAATTTTCTGCTACATAGAAATTTGGCTGTCCAACAGACCCCAAGTTGAATGTAAAATTGCAGTAAATAGTGTACCACAGGGGTCCATGCTAGGCCCTTTCCTATTTGGTATTTATTTTGCAGACATCCAAGCTAATATCGCAGAAGCACTTTTGAGCAAGTTTGATGATAGTTTTAAGTTGGGCACTGATAGCCATTCATCTATTGATACAAAGTTTTCCAACAAGAGATGGAATATGTGCATATCTTTTGTTGAGAAAATGGTCTCCAGTTAAATAAAAAAATAAAAGCAACACGGTATCATTTGGAAAAAAGTTGCACTCAACACATATGTTATAACTGGTACTCCTCTTCAGACAGATATGGTCATAAGAGAGCTGGATTCTTATGTAGTCAACTTCCTTTCATTTGATTATTATGTTTTCATCATGGTCAGGAAATTCTTCTACCTGACCCAGTTTATTTCTAAGGGAATGCCTTTAAGATGCAAATAAGTCAAATTACCACTGTATTATTCCTTTATTACACCCACCATTGAAAGAAATGCGGCTTTTAGTGTGTACAAATCCAAATATAACATTCAACTGGAAAGATTCCAACAATTTTTAAACAAGAAAATGAAAAGACATAAATCTTTCGACTGTCGGGATAGATCAGCACAACTGTGTTTGTACGCAGTAGTGCACAAGCTGCTCTGAAGTGACCTATGTCTCACACTTCAAGCAACGAGGACACAATCCTGTTTGAAATGGTATTTCTTTGCAAAACCATTGGCTCTACAACTACCTGCACTGATGACTTAACTCTATACCAACAAATAAACAAGACCCTGGGGAGGAACAGGTTGCTAACTCAAAAGGATTCTCAATCTGTGGAATAAATGACCACTACAGGTCAAGCAAAGTACTGCTTTCTCTAATTTTAAGACTGATTTTGATGAATGGAAGGATAAACACAAATTTGGTCCAGGATTATTATGTACGGCCCTGCCTGATTTGGGAGAGGAGCACTATTACCTGTTAAATTTGGTTGATGCACTATTAAGTGCTTGCAAAGGACGAAAATAACTTTTAAGGGGTCTCCTTAAAGGTGTATATTGCTATGCAAGGTTCTTGTATTCACTTGTCTAGGACTGTGTAGATCAGAGTGTGTGTTGTATCTTTAAGAAGCATTGCAGTCAGTGAGCAGATGCATATAAGTACTGAGCACATGCAAGCAAAAGTGCCATTTTGAGTGATCAGCCAGAATGAAAGCATGCATGCGTGTAGTAGTCAAGTCAGTTCGTTTAAGTTTAATGTTTCAGTTATACATCCTGATGTGTTTGTGTGTAATAAACTACTTAAATGAACCCCTAGCCTTATTGTCTTATTGACTACACAAGATGAGCAACAGATTGCTCCTTCATTTTTTCCATATCTCTTCAGGTGCTCTATTCTTCAGGTTTAATCCCTTAAGAATTTTCTTCACCTCCACTACATATTCATTCAGAATATTGCATAACTCATATTTGTTTGGCCTGAAGCCTTTTTTTTTTTGTGTGTGTTTAATTTAATTCCTAACTATTCAGTAATAGGAGGATGGCCTGTGCCATAATCATTTCCAAGTATTGTTTTCAATGAGGTATTGTTTTCATTGACTGTACAGAGACATTGCAACTCTTACTGCAAAATATACAGATGTTCCATCTCTTACTAAAAAATATACAGTCTAATTTGGCATTGGCCATCTGATTATATACAAGTGTAAAGCTATTTCTTGAAGGATAAGTGTTTGCTATGCCACTCCGCAAGGGGGGATCCCAGGAACTTCCATCCCATCAGTCTGACGAGCATGATCTGCAAGGGCACGGAACGCATTATCATGGAACTTATAAACAAAGACAATGGCAACCTTCAAACACTGGATCCCACACAGTTTGGGTTCATGAAGGGCTGATCTTGTCTCCTGAACCTGATTGACTTCTTTGAATCAGTCTCCAGAGCTGTGGACGAGGGTAAGGTGGTCCACACAGCCTATCTGGACCTCACCAGGGCTTTCGACACCATCCCCCACTCTGGAATCATAGATAAACTTACTAACCTGGGCATAAATCCCTACATCAGTCAATGGGTTGCCAACTGGCTTACTGACAGAACCCAGACTGTAAAAGTAGCCAACTCCAAATCCAGCTTCAGACAAGTGACAAGTGGAGTACCTCAGGGTTCAATCCTGGGACCACTCTTGTTTGGCATCTACTTCTCTGAAGTACAGGACAACACTAAGGGACTCTGGCTAACAAAGTTCGCAGATGACTGCAAACTGGGAGCCATTATTGAATCCCCAAATGATATGGATATTCTACAAAAGGGTCTTACAGAAACAGATGCTTGGTGCCAGAGCCATGGGCTCAAGCTTAATGCCAAGAAATGTATAGCTATCCCCTTTGGGAAAAAACATGTACCCATGAACTACCACATAGGTGGTAGTACACTAAACACCGGAAGTGTGATGAGAGACTTAGGGACACAGGTGGACAGTGGTCTTACCTTCGATAACCACACCACCGCAACAGTCAGAAAATCCTTCTATGTGCACACCTCATCACTAAGGGCTTTTCATCCAGAAAAAAGGAGGTCATTGCCCCACTGTGCTCATCCCTCATTAGACCCATTATAGAGTACAATGCCCAGTTTGGTATGTACCTCACAAGACATCTGCAACAGCTGGAAAGGCCGCAGAAATACCTCACTAAAAGAATCACAGGCCTAAAGCAGATGCCCTATGCTGACCACCTAAAAACTCTCCAGCTATAGTCTGTGGCATATCATCTACTCAGAAGCAATCTCTGCTTAACATACAAGGCCATGTCAAACCCTGAACTGTTGGAAATGCTCCACTTAAAGAAATCCCAATCCCTCAGAGCCATACGCTCCAAGGATCTAAACCTTGTCATCACAATGAACAAAACATGCTGGAAGGATAGGTGCCTGACCCAGAGACTCCCCATACTCTGGAATAGACTGCCCATACATGTCAAGAGAGTGCCTCTTTGGCCCTCTTCAAAAGGAACCTTGACGATTGGATGGAAGATAGGAAATTCAACCCTGGGATCACATCAGTCGCCCGGCTAGACAGGGGTCCAGGGAAGTAAATAATGTGGGAAGAAATATCCAGGGAATTGTTATGCCTAGGCTTGTATAGGCCCTTGGGCCGATAGCCTAGTACCAACCTATGAACCTATGAACCTATGACAAGTGAATTAGCTTGATAAAAAATCTACTAGTCTATGTCCTGCTTCATTCATGTTTTACCCCAAGGACAAATTTGCCAATTATTTCAGTTGTACTTTGACTATTGGCTTCTGCATTTCAATCATATCGATGTATGCAATATTTTTTGTGGCACTTCCAGAAAGTGCTAAAGATACTTATAAAATGACCAGTTTCATGGTTTTTAATATCTGTTGTTAGAACATAAATATATATATCTGCATTGTTGAACAGGTTACTTTGACATCAGATTCAGTTATTCTATCCTTTTAGGATGATAATTGAGCACTGTGTTACACTCCCTTTTATTAACTATGACGGCTACCCTATTTCTTTTGCAAAGTTATTTTACACAGTAGAAGGGCCATTGATTATCTGATGTAAAATGTACTATTCCATCCATTTTAATACCATAATTCTGAAGGTGTCAACATTTATTCATGTCATGTTATCCTTAACCACATGAAGTTTACCATAATTCATGATTTTTACATTCTATGTTCCAGTGGTGTATAGCTCTTTGCAACATTGAACTTTCCTTACATTTCTGGGCTCCTCAGCAGATGGATGTCCTTTCCATTTTAATCGGAGACACAACCTTTTGCACTACATTTACTGGTCCTCTGCTCCTTCTCAGCAGAACTTTGAACACCTTCAGACTTGAGGGTCTCATCTACCAGTGTCAGTGTGATTTGTCTCTGGTTATTATTCTCCTCTGAATTTTCGTGTCAATAATACTGGACTGGATTTCTTTACCTTCTGCATTGGACCATATTTTGCTTAAACTTTCTGCAATGATGTGTCCATTTTGGCTGGCCTTATATGATATAGCTCATAGTTTCACTGAAACATCCAAGCCCCTTCAGCATGTAGGAGATGTTAAATAGATTAGACCTCTCTGATATACCAACAATGTTTATCACTGGTTTGTTTCCACATCCTACAATTAGTTTGCGCTAACTAACCTATTTCTGTATAAACTTTAAATACAGTGTTTCTTTCACCTCTTTCCATGCCTTTGCATTTATGCACTTCATCCCAGTTAGTTTTCTTGTATATAATGGTTAAGCATTTAAGATTTACTTGACCACTCTTAAAGAATCATTACTATAATTTGCTAGAAAGAAGCATTGCTTGTGTCTTAGAGCAGCAATGCGAAAAACATAACTGTGGTATTTGCTTCTTTCACTTTGATTAGTCAAACATCACAGGGATTCGTAGTCAGAAAGTGCCTATTTTTTGTAGAAATACAGGGAACATGTTAAGCAAAGGGGCATTACATTTCCATAATCAGCGTGTCTAATGATCATCTCTATGACTTGTCATCAAGGGGCAGTGCGCGTGTCTGAGATCCACAAATTAAATCACATTAGTCTGTCTATTATTTCCTTCAACCTGCGGACAGGTAAGGATCAAGGGTGCACCTATTCATAACGTAACTACATTTGAGGAGTGGAGAGGCAGGATGTATGTATGTGAAGGCAAGTGACACTTCATTTACTTGATATAAGTTACACTGAAATAAGTTCTTATATATAGCTGTCTGTATGTCATCACAATTTTCTACCTTCACCTACAGCAATAAGTTGCAGGTAGTAATTAAAATAACAAGACTATTGGTTCAGGCAGTGAATATGATTTTTTCCCACAGTGTTGCATGGCATGGTAAGGAAGTCAGTGGTGCCGGAAATTATCAAGGTAGAGCCTCTGCTCCTTCAAATCTAAGCTAACAAACCAGGGTGTGTTTGTAATTTTAAAAATAATGCCCTTTCTTTGTTTTTTGTTTGAGAAGTTTGAAATGTTCCACAGGGTGAAAATCCTCTGAGAGGCACCCAACATGCTGGTGGTGTTACATATCAGCTAGCCTGCAATAAAAACAAGATTTCCATAGAATGAGATAGAATCCATAGCTAGGAAGAGAACATCTCATACTCTTTACTGTGGCCATTGCTGCCATGATCCTAAGAACAGTGGAGGGACATTAAGTGAAGAAATAACACTATATTACATTTTAAAGAAAAAAAAGTGGAGGTGAAACTTGGATGTAATTAAAAAGTCAGCTGTATTTGCAAATATGCTAAAAAAGACAATTACTCAAGAGGATGGATATGAACATAATGTTAGTCATTGCATTTTAATTACAATGGATTCCACACAAAGATGAGTTGAATGTTATGAATATAAAAGCATCCATTAATGTACAGTAATATACAGATTATTGAAGACTGAAATTATACAATTAATAAAGGTAAGGAGATTTCATACTGAGGAGTGAAGGGCATCACTAATGTACATGGCAAAAATGGATGAAAATACCTAACTGTCTACTTCAATCAGTGCTGAGTGATTACAATTAAGTATGTCTGCAGTTCTTACCAAGAGGTGGTGTTATTCACAAATGTACAAATGCAGTCAATGATGCAAGGTGTTGACATGCAGTGGCCAATCTGTGACTAGACTCTTTAGCAAACAACATTATTTTTATAACGTTAATATGTTTTGTGATAATGGATGCACTTGTACAAAAGAGAAATTCTGCAAATGGTTTGCAACCTTCAAAACTGTGAAAGATTCACCCCAGAAATGAGGGAAAGGTCAGTGGAATTGTTACAGAAATGTATCTGCTTTCTCTGCATTCCACTCATACTAATGCTAAAGAAAGGGAAAAAAACCTGGAAAACTGTTTCTTTAATGTAACTTTGAGTTGCCAGATACACAGTTGGCAAATGATAATACATGAATAGCAAGCATTTTCAAGCAAAAGCAATATGTAAATTGTTGGAAATGACATACACTTGTCTGATTAAAAGCATATTACAGTTGCCATGGTCAGAATTTCCACTTTATAACTGGAAGTGTTCTTTACATTGCAAAAGGTTACAATGCTAATTTACAGGAAGCTGTTTTGTTACATATCTGGCAGTGAAATTCAGTCCCACGATAATTTGAATATTGTAGAAAATGAATGAAATTGCTTAAACGGCATAAAATTGAATCAGAGATAATTTGATACAAAGATATCAAAACTGTGCATCAGCAGAACTTTGAACTTCAGGAGTCTAGTGGATTAAATTTTAAGAACAGATGGTAGAGGATCTAGATTTCCATGGAAGAGAAGTGCAGGATATGTTTCAAGAACAGATAATAGCACAACTGCAAATTTAGTGAGCAAGCAGGTATTAGTTGTTCACTGTTAGAGGCAATTTGTTTAATGTCACCTATGACTGATGAAGTAACAGAAGTGAAGCAGCTGTTGATAACATTAAAACCTTAAATAAAAACACGAATGTGCTTAAAATCATAAAAGGGAATGAGTAATATTAGCTGCTATTTGGGACTTAAACCCAAGACCTCCTACATACTGTGGTGGAGTCTGCTGCTGGGTCACAATCAACCTGTGGAGAAATAGGTGTTGAGTTTTCCCTTAAGACCTCCTAGCATAGCGGTCATTATCAAACTACAAACACACACACAAACAGAGAGTAAGCCCCATTCTTAGAATAACACCCACAATTGAACTGAACCATTTGAGTAGACAGTCTTGAGCAGTTAGGCATTACATTATGTGAACTTGCATATAAATGCCTATAAGGAATGTGAATTATTTTAATAATCTTTGAATGGAAAAGGCTATAAACAAAACAAAAGAACAATTTAATAAGGATTGCAGTTCTTATATATCTGAATACACTGGTGTCTCACATTTAGACAGTACATTTGGCAACTTCCATAATAATTTAGGAAAGAAAATTGAGAACAAGAGACATAATATATATCTAAAATGTAGGTTGTCAGCTGAGACCAGAACTATAGTTGTAAGTCAGTGGTAATGTAAATAGATACACTGAAGGATGAGGGGTTAAGAACCACTCCAGGAACAAATCAAACATGGAGAACATGGTAAAAACAAACAAACAGAGGTGGTTTCTAAATTCTCTACGAGAAGTGACTTTATACACAAATGAAAATGATTATGCAAGAACAGATTGTACTTTATTTTCATATGTACTAACAGATATGTAGAACATTGAATTAAAAATATCACATTTAAATGATAGGCTTGAACTTCCTGATACTTTGACAGGAATTCAATATAAACATATAAAAAATACTCAATTAAATAATATTTGAAAAAAATGAACTCAATATAATCATGCATTTTGAGCTTCAGTAGGATGAATATAATAATAACGCATGGTGAAATGGGCAGTGGTATTTCCATAGAGGCTATTATTTTCAGAGCTGGCCTGCATATATCATGTGTGTGGTATTTGTATGATCTCTCTTTGTCAGCACAGGTGTAATTATTCTCAGAAATACGTACTGGATAATTACCTAATTAGCTCTGTACTGAAGTGGTTAAAGTGCTGGTCTTATCATCTAATGGGTCTAAATTCAGGCCATGCTTTAATAGTACAGGGTTGGAGGTTGTTATGATGGTTTAGTTTCATAGTTCATAGTTTAGTATTAGGCTATCTGCCCTGAGGCATTTGCAAGCCTAGCCCTAGAGATGTGGCTTTCGCCACACCATGTAGTGGTACTAAGGTGTATAGAATACATTTAGAATACTGTGCCTTTGTCTAGTAGTGACACATTGAAGACCCCCTTACTTATTAAAATTAGTTTACTGTGCCTCTGTTAAGTAGCGATACAGGGGTGACGCCCGGGGTAAACCTACGATCTCCCATCCACTCGTCAAGATTTCTCTTGAAGAGAGTCAGTGAGGGGCTCTGCCTAACATGGACTGGGAATTTGTTCCAGAGTATGGGAAGCCTCTGAGTTATGAATCTGTCCCTCCAGCATGTTCTATTCATGTTTGTACTGAGGTTTAAATCTTTGGCTCTCTTGGTTCTTATGGATTTTGTTTTTTTGAGGTAGAGCATGTCCATCAATTCCTGGTTGGACATGGCCTTGTATGTCAGGCACAGATCACCTCTGAGCAGGCGGTATGCTACTGAATAGAGCTGGAGTTTCTTTAGCCTGGCAGCATATGACATATGTTGGAAACCCTTGATCCTCTTAGTAAGGTACTTCTGGGGTCTCTCCAGCTGTTGTAAATGCCGGGTGAGGTACATACCAAATGGGGCATTGTACTCAATCATGGGCCTGATAAGGGAGGAGTACAGGGGCATGATGACCTCCTTTGATCTGGATGTGAACCCCTTCATGATAAGGTGGGCAAGGTAGAAAGTCTTTCTAAACACTTTGGCAATGTGGGTGTCAAATGAGAGGTCACTATCAGCTTGGGTCCCCAGGTCTCTGATTACTTTTTCGGTACTCAGTGGGTTACTGTCTATGTGATAATTTGTGGGTATTTTGTTTTTCCCAAAGGGGATGACTATACATTTCTTGGCATTCAGTTTAAGGCTGTGATTCCGGCACCAGTTGTCCGTTTCGGTGAGGCCTTTCTGTAGGATGTATGTGTCAGCTAGTGTATCGACTATGGCGCCTAGTTTGCAGTCATCTGCGAACTTTGTCAGCCACAACCCTCCCATGTTTGCTTTCACATCTGAGAAGTAAATGCCGAACAAGAGGGGTCCCAGGACAGAGCCCTGTGGGACACCACTTGTGACTGGCTTTGAGTCTGACATGGCTCCTGCAATCTTGACTTTATGGGTTCTGTTCTTTAGCCAGTTTGCAACCCATCTTGTGACATATGGATTTACTTTTAAGCTGTTTAGCTTTTCTATGATCCCCGAGTGGAGTATTGTGTCGAAGGCTTTAGCCAAGTCCAGGTAGGCTGTATGGACTGCCTTGCCCTCATCAATGGCTCTAGTGACTGTTTCGAAAAAGTCAACCAGGTTCAAAAGGCAGGATCTGCCTTTTACAAAGCCGGACTGGGTGGGATCAAGTGTCTGTAGGTCCCCAATGTCATTGTTTATGAGTTCCATAATAATTCTTTCCATAGCTTTGCAAACCAGGCTGGTCAAGCTTATGGGGCGGTAGTTCCCAGGTTAAGGTGTTTACTTCACAAACTCAAGTTACAGGGTATGATTCCCACCTTTGTTCACTACCTGGCTATTGGATATGTATGTAATATTTTGCAGACTGATTATCTAGTATCTACCAATAGATTACATAAGCACTTCCCCCTAGCCCTCAGTCCCACGGTGTGTTTAAAAAGCCTGCAACAATCATTTTCACAATCTAACAAATAAGTTGACTGTGTCCTGTTCACCTATTCATAAAATTCCAGGTCATCTATCTATAAGCACACTGCAGGTCTTTTTCCCATCATTGTGGGATAACACATGAATAATTGTGATGGATTTCTTTTGATATTTGTTTCAGTTTTTTTTAGTAAAAATGGGTAACAAAGTAGACCAACATATAGGGTCATAGTTTCATAAGATGTTAGTAGACTATTAACCCGAGAGTTTTTACAAGCCTAGCTGTTAAATACCAGTATAATATTACATGAGACATATTGTCTATGCCCAAGGTTTTGCTGGCAAGGAATACCCATGTCCCGGAAAAAAGCTGGGAAATTCTGGGCAGAAATTTATAGTTTCCCATCCAGATGTCCAGGTTGCACTCAAACAGGGTCATGAAGCTGCTCTTGTTGACATGGATCAGAAGCCTATTCCAAAGGAGGGGCAAACTCTGAGATATGTATCTGTCCTTCCAGCAGGTCCTGCTTATATCGCAGGCGAGATTGAGGTCCCTGGAATGGATGACTCTAATCTGACTTACAGATGTGCAGCATTTCCATTAGATTTGGGTCAGAGATAGCCTTGTAACCAGACATAAGTTGCCTCTAAGTAATCTATATGCTACTGAGTACAGTGACAGAGACTTCAGTCTGTCTGTATAAGACGTGTTGGAGGCCCTGAATTTTCTTAGTTAGAATCTCTGAGGTCTCTCAAGTTGCTACAGGTATCTGGTACGGTACATACCAAAGGCAGCATGATATTCAATAATAGGCCTGATAATGAAGAGTAGAGGGGAGTTATAACCTCTTTTGCTCTTGAGGCGATGCCTTTGCCAATCAGGTGAGTGATGTAGAATGTCTTCTTCACCACACATGATGGTGAAAGTTGAGGTCACAGTTAACTTGTGTTTCCAGGTCTTTCACTACTGAATTGGTACTTAGGGTATTATTGTTTATTTTATAATCAGCAGGGACATTGTTTTTACTGAAGGGAATGATGATGCATTTTTTAGCATTTAGTTTAAGACCATGGCTTTCACGCCAGTCATTGGTCTGTGTAAGCCCCTTTTGAAGTACACTGACATCACTAAGCGATTCAATGATAGCACCTAATTTGCAGTCATCCACAAACTTGGTTAGCCATAGCCCCTCCATTTTAGCCTGGACTTCTGAGAAGTATATGCCAAACAAAATGGGACCCCACTGGTGGCAAAATCTCCAAGTTTGACTGAATGATGTTGATCTGTGAGCCAGTTTGCAACTCACCTGACAACAGAGGGGTTGATATTCAATTAGGTTAGTTTGTCAATGATTCCCAAATGTGGGATAGTGATGAAGGCCTTGCCCAAGTCAAGACAGGCTGTTTGCATGGCTTTGCCTTCATCTATGGCTCTGGTTACATTCTCAAAGAAGTCCACCAAGTTTAGTAGGCATGACTTGCCCTTGACCAAACCAAACTTGGATGGGTTAAGGGTTTGGAGGCCATCTATATCCTTATTTATGAGGTCCATGATTAATCATTCCATTGCCTTACAGATGAGGCTGGTTAAACTTATGGATCTATAGTTACCCAAGTCTTTTGCCGAGCCACCCTTGTGGAAGGGGATTACAGTCACTGTTTTCCATTCAGTGGAGACAAAGCCAGTACTTAGGCTGTGGTTGAATAGAGTGCCTAATGGAGTAGCTAGCTCTTGTTTCAGAACATTAAGAACACAACCTGGAATGCCATCTGGCCCCATGGAGGCTGTGTTCTTAGCCTTGGAGACAGCATTGATGACTTACTGTTTGGAGATGCAGGGAGGAGGGGAAGATGAAGACATGGTTTGTGGTATGCTTGAGGGGATGGGGGATTGATATTTTCAACAAACCTATCTGTTAGCAGGTTTGCAATTTTCACAAGGTCACTGCCATCCAAAATTAGGTAAGCACACATCTGAGTCCTACCTTTTAGGTTACGGACATAGCTGTAGAAAGCATTATGCTTATCCTTGGCTATGGTTGCTAAATTTTTGTCATAGTTGCTCTTTGAAGATTTTTTTTTTCAAATAGAATTTTTATTGATTTTCAATTTAACATCATCACAAAACACTTACAGAATATGAGTATGATTCAGTTACAAGGCAGTAGATGAATACAAACTGTATACAAGCTATATACACCAGTGCTACAAGTAGATAAACATCAGGATGAACATAAGTAGAAAACACAAGAGTGAGCAAATCGACATTCCCACCTGAACACAAGGTATAATTATTTATGTACACTCTAAAGCAGCAATCATATTTGGGGAGATTGTTTGCTAACTGAGCCACACACCAGATGGGCAGTGTAACGGGAGAAAACAGAAGAAAGAAAATGAAAAGAAAGAAGCAACAATAGTTTTAGCAGCCTTTAAGTTTGCAACCCCCAAGATAAGTAGTATGCAAATTATCGGATAATACTTCAAATATGGTATCCCAAAACTTTTGAAAGTAAATACGTTTCTTGTGACTAATTAATAACAGTTTTTGCGAGGTATTATATTTAATCACCATGCTTCTGAAACCCATCCATGACAACATAGTACCATCCATCCAATTTTTCGTACTAAAGAGTTTGACAAGAAGACAACGAGTAATTAAAATGTGATATTTTAACCTTGGGATAATCATGTCTGTGATATGTAGGATTGCCAATTCCCAGGAGAGGGTTGATTTGTGGCACCCCATTTTTTGAAGTCTCACCTTAAGAGAGTACCAAATGTTATGTAAGTATCTACAAAACCAAATTATGTGTAGGATGTCTGCTTTGGGGTAAGAGCAGCAAGGGCAAACAGTTGAGACATTTGGATTAAATTTAACTAGGTGAACAGGAGTGAAATATAGGTTACTGCAAATCATAAATTGTGTGTAAGGAAGGTTTTTACAAGGGGAGAAGGAAAGAGTAGATTTAATGGCTGATAATTTCTGCTCCTTAGAAAAATTCAGACCATACAGATTCCAGTAGTTAGCAAATACTAAATTATCTTGGTGTAGAATTGTGCTAATCATCCCATAGGCAAAGGATAGCATACTCTTATTACTGGTTAAAGTTTCTAATAATTTAGAGACTAGATTTAGAGCTGGCCCATCTATCTCTAAATTGAATGGGAAGATGACAATAACATTCCTTAATTGAAGCAGAATTAAGGTATATTTTTAGACAGACCTAGAACCTGCCGTAGATCCATAAGGGACAACTCCCTATGCCTGAGAATATCCCATACAGTGTATTCTTCGATAAGCGGGTAGTTATTTAAGTTAATCATGTTCCTATCCAACTGGAGATTTGGGTTTTGGTGAAAAGGCTGCAGTAACATGAGGGCTTTGTCCACATTCATGGATTTAAGTAGTCCACGAAAAGACTTGATTTTCTCTTTTAATATAAAGTGCAGCTTTAATTTTCTATGAACACAAGGGTCTAAGGAAGGGAGAGCTTTCGGGTTCACGTTGTTTTTTAAGGTATGGTTAAACCACATTTTTATCCAAAGGGGGGACCATAATTGCTTATTGGGCATGTAGTTAGCAATTTTAGTTAGTCTGGTGGCATGTAGAAAGCTATAATACAATTGTAAGTCTGTCAATCCAAGTCCTCCCCTATCTTTCTGGAGGGTAAGTCTTTAATAAGACATCCTTACAGACTTTGGATACCAGATGAACTTGGCCAAGGTGTTATTAATTTTGGAAAGGAATATGTTGGGGATGAAGGATAGAGTTGCCTGAAATAGATAAAAGTTTTTGGGGAGAATGCTCATCTTAATAATTAAGGTTCTGGCTAGCATAGGAAGTTTCAATTGTTGCCATCTAGACAAGTCTCGTGATATCATCGACCATATTTTCAATAAGTTGAAGTGTAACATAGAAGATGAGGAATGATCGCACCAAACTCCTAGATATTTGCAGGAATATTCAATATGTAAGGGAGAGTCTGGGAGAAGGAATTCTCTATGTGCTTGTGGGTTAATTGGGAAAATACAGGATTTGTCCTTGTTAAATTTGTAGTCAGAAATCCTGGCAAATGTATTCAATGTGGTGGTTAATTTTTTGGTATCAGTTAAGGGGTGTTCAAAATAAAGGTTCAGATCGTCCGCAAATGCGGTCAGCAAAACTTTGGTGACTAGAACCTTGGGAATTGAATGGAATGTTCTTTGTTTTAGAGATAGGAAGAATGGTTTTAAGTATAAGTTAAAGAGAAGGGGAGAGAGGGGACATCCTTGTCTGGTTCCATTTGAGATTTTTATTGGTTGGACGTTTTTTTATTTATATATAGTCACGTATAGGAGCTGTTGTAAAGAGATTTGATAATGTTAATATATTCAATGGGAATGTTATAGTGGGGTAGCACGGTGAATAAAAAGTCCCAATCGACCCTATCAAAAGCTTTTGAAGCATCCAAAATCATGGCATAGCTAGGATTCATGTCTTTCTTAGTAAGATAGATCATAGATTCCATTGATAAAGTGTTATCCCATGAGTGTCTGTTGGACATGAAGCCTGCTTGCTCATCAGAAATAAGAAAAGGGATCACCTTCTTAAGTCTTTCAGCTAGTACGGATGATAAAATGTTTACATCTATGTTCATTACTGAAATTGGCCTGTAATTGTTAGGATTCAATTTGTCTAAGTTATTTTTGGGAATTAGAATGGTTTTAGAGTAATTGATATAAAGGTCTGAAACTCCATAAGTCAATAAGTTATCAAATAACTTAAGTAAAATGGGAGCTAGGGCTTCTTTAAAGGTTTTATAAAAATCAGGAGAATATCCATCTGGTCCTGAGGCTATCCCTGACTTAAGATTTTTAATGGCTTCTAATATTTCCATTTGACTCAAAGGGGCAGTTAATATTTCTTTCTGTTCTTCATTAAGCTTTGGGAATGTGATGTTATTAAAGTAGTCATTTATTACTGAAGTTGAAATTGGGTGCAGATGGTTAGCATATATTCCTGAGTATAATTGGTAAAATACATTTAGGATTTGGGCGTCCGATTTGTATAGCATATCTTGGTATTTAATCAACACTATCCTGGGTGAAAATTGTTTGTTATCAATCAGTCTAGCTAATGGCTTAGAGGGAGTTTGTAACCATTCAGAATATTTCTTTGAAGATTTTATGAGTTGTCTTATGTGATTGTTTAGGATGAGGAGGGTGCTCTTCCAGTTCTGGGATCTCATTTTTGTATTTTTAGACAGCAGCTTCTTTTGTTTATTGTACAATTTATTAATGCTAGACATCCATCAGGATGGTTTGTTTTTTCTTGAGGATCTTTCTTTAATCCTGTCTGGCACGGCTTTGGCTATACATTTGTGTAGATGTTTATACAGGGCATCAGTGTTTATCTTAGTATAGCTGTCAATGTCATCAGTAGAAATGGGCGCTTGGAAGTCAATTATGCCTTCCCTTAGGAGGGTATAGTTAGCTTTGGTGAAGTTTTTCAGTCTGGCTTCTCCATTGGAGAGTTCTGGTGCTATTGCTACTTCATAAATTACTGATTTATGGTTGGATTTAACCAGTGCAGGCCCTACACTTGAGGCATTGCATTGGTCACTCATATTGGTGAGGACCGGGTCTAGGATATTGAAACCCCTTGTGGGGTGGTGCACTATTTGTTTCATGGCATATCCACAGCTAGTGGGGTTTGGCTTTATTGGCCTGAAATTGTCCATTAAAATGATGAAACAAGTCATGGGCATTCAGAATCTCCAATAAGCTGAAACACCTGATGTTCCTAAGGATCATTTGCATATATCCCATGTGCCTCTGATACAAGAGGTTTGGGAGGTCACTCAGTGGACGTTCTAGCTTTGCTGGAGTTTTCATTTTGTTTTTACTGATTGGTTCTTCAGTGACCTTCTCACTTATTGTTTTAGGGCATTTGAGTTAACAAAGTCCAGGAACTTTTGTGTGAGTGAGTTTGGGCTTGTATAAGTTTCTCAATTAATGGAAGAATAGTTGAAGTCACTCATAACTAGGGTGTTAGGTTGTACCTTAATTGCCCCAAGTAGGTCTAAAAAAGCTGTCTGGGCATCTTGGTTCATGGAAGGGGACCTGTAACTGATGATGACCTGAAGGGGGATCTTACGAATGGTAATTTGGACTTGGAGTAGCTCCATAGAGTTTTCTTGTCTAACCAGTTTAGAAGTGTATTTATCTTTAATGAAGACAGATACTCCACCTCCTTTGGTTCTCATACCTTCAATTAATGGTCTGAAACTGTGGAAGGTATTGTAGCTTTGCAAGGCTGGGGTAATTTCTGTGGCCTTGAGCCAGGTTTCTGTGACTGCACAGACATCAACATCTTCCAGGGAGAGGAGTACTTCCAGAGAGTGCCATTTCTGATTTATACTCGTAGCATTTAGCAGAATGACCCTTAATTTCTTAGTGTTTGATATTTTGTGTTTGAATTCTGCTGTTGTGACCTTGCCTAAAGCAGGCATTATGGGGAGGAAAGTGCCTTAGCCAGGAACTGAAGGCTTAGAGGTGCCAGGTGAAGACCATCTCTGGCAAGGCAGCGTGGTTTATCCACCATGTCATCCCTGGCTGAATGGAACTGGATCTCCTTAGAATGACACCAGAAACTAAACCAATTATTGAAGTCAATCATTTTCTGCTTATATTGTGGCATCATCCTAGGTGAGGGTAAAGTGCTGCTCAAAGCTAGGGACATACCTACCTGGGACACATATTCAGAGACCTCAATCATGTCTCTCTTCATATAATCTGGAAAGGTATGTCTCAAGTTGTTCAAACCAACATAAACTATGACAAAGTCGTAATGGTATTTTTTGTTGAGAGACTTAAGTGCATGTGTGATCTGGTAAATCCATGCACCAGACAGGCAACTAACTGTAAACTTCTCCTTGTTCAGCCTGGTGAGTGGAGTGCCTGTATGTCTCACTATACAGTCAATATAATTAAAACATTTGGAATAGTTGTGCATCACCTTAGGGGCTTATTTAGTGAGACATAGGTGCTAGTGTTTTATGTGTATTGGGTGCTTTGCATTAAGCTATTTTTGTCCCTGTCCCCTTCAAGAAAAACACATCACACCGAATGACGTTTGACAACCTTTTATTAAACTTCCATAACATGGCTTTGTTAATCAGTATTATTAATTACAGCTGATTTTAATCACATTATAAACATCCCTGTAATGTTAATCAGGACAGACTGACTTTACTTATCCTGACCCAGTAAGCAGGGTCCATACCTCTACTCACTTAATTTAGCTATGAATCAGCATCCAACAACTCACTTCATATACCATTTTTTGAATTACACATCCCACCAAGTCCTTTACTTATGAAGCATCATCGAACAACTCACTTCATATACCATTTTTTGAATTACACGTCCCACCAAGTCCTTACGAAGCAGCGTCCAACAACTCACTTCATATACCATTTATTGAAATGTACATCCCACCAAGTCTTTTACTGATGAAGCAACGACCAACAACTCACTTCATATACCATTTACTGAATTACCCCTCCAACCAAATAAGCAGCGACCTTACCTCCACTCACTTATATTTACTAATTATTGCCTCCAGCTGCTTACTTTCCTTTCCCAACTTATTGAATAAATATCCACACACCAGAGGGGGAACAGAAGAGGGCAAACCTGTCCCTCGTCTCCTCCCTACCCAGATTGCTAAATTAACCACACCCCACCAATCCTCTAAAAAGACAAGAAGAGAGGGCAGGCAACAAGTTCATGCCAAAATGTGATTCCTTACCCATCTGGTCTTGCCTAAGCCCCTTAAGTCCCACCCCACCTCTTATCTCATTTCCTCCTAAACAACCCCCCCTCCCATTTAACACTTTCATCCCTCCACCCTCTTACCTCTCTCTGATGTATTTGTCTAACCCCTACCAAAGATGTCCCTGGATAAACTGGTTTGTTGTCAAACCTCATTTGTCCCAGTCCCCTTTAAGAAAAACACAGCACACCGAATGATAGGTTCATAGGTTCATAGGTTGGTACTAGGCTATCTGCCCGAAGACATTTATAAGCCTAGCCAGAATGTGTTTGCTTTCGCTGCCCCCTTAGATTAGTTCCCTGTGCCTCTGTCCAGCAGAGCCACTGAAGTGATCCCCGAGGTAAACTTTCTATTTCCCATCCACTCGTCAAGGTTTCTTTTGAAGAGCGTTAGCAAGGAGCTCTGCCTAACATAGATTGGGATCTTGTTCCAAAGCATGGGAAGTCTCTGGGACAGGAATCTATCCCTCCAGCATGTCCTATTTATTGTTGTGGTGAGGTTTAGATCCCTAGAGCGTGTGGCTCGAGGGGATAAGGTTTTCTTTAGGTGGAACATGTCCATCAATTCTGGGTTGGACATGGCCTTGTATGTCAGGCAGAGATCACCTCTGAGTAGGCGGTATGCAACAGCTGGAGTTTCTTCAGTCGAGCTGCATAAGGCATCTGTTTGCAGCCAGTGATCCTCTTATTGAGGTACTTCTGTGGTCTTTCCAGCTGCTGCAGGTGTCTTGTAAGGTACATCCCAAATGGGGCGTTGTACTCTATGATGGGTCTGATGAGTGATGAGTAGAGGGGCACAATGACCTCTTTTGATCTGGATGCGAACCTGATGACCTTTTGATAAACTTCCTGATGACCTTTTATTAAACTTCCATAACATGGCTTTGATAACCAATATTATTAATTATAACTGAACATAGTACAGCTGATTTTAATCACAGTATAAACATTTCTGTAATGATAATCAGGACAGAGTGACTTTACTCATCCTGACCGAGTAAGCAGCATTCATACCTCTACTCACTCACTTTAGCTATGAAGCAGCATCCAACAATTCACTTCATATACCAGTTATTCAATTGTACATCCCAGCAAGTCCTTTACTGATGAAGCAGTGACCAACAACTCACTTCATATACTTCTTCTTCTTTCGGCTGCTCCCGTTAGGGGTCGCCACAGCAGATCAACTGTTTCCATTTCTTCCTGTCCTCTGCATCTTGCTCTGTCACACCAACCACCTGCATGTCCTCTCTCACCACATCCATAAACCTTATCTTAGGCCTCCCTCTTTTCCTGTTACCTGGCAGCTTCATCCTTAACATTTTTTTCCCAATATACTCTGCATCCCTCCTCAGCACATGTCCAAACCAACATAATCTTGCCTCTCTGGCTTTGTCCCCAAACCTTCCAACCTGGGCTGACCCTCTAATACACTCATTCCTAATCCTGTCCATCTTTGTCACACCCAGTGCAAATCTTAACATCTTCAACTCTGCCACGTCAAGCTCTGACTCCTGCCTTTTTGTCAATGCCACTGTCTCCAACCCATATAACATAGCTGGTCTCACTACCCTCTTGTAGACCTTACCTTTCACTCTTACTGGTACTTGTCTGTCACAAATCACTCCTGACACTCTTCTCCACCCATTCCATCCTGCCTGTACTCTCTTCTTCACCTCTCTTCCACACTCACCATTACTCTGAACTACTGATACCAAGTATTTAAACTCATCCACCTTCCCCACCTCTACTCCCTGCATCCTTACCATTCCTCTATCCTCCCTCTCATTCACACACATATATTCTGTCTTAGCCCTGCTGACCTTCATTCCTCTTTTCTCTAGAGCATATATCCACCTCTCCAGGGTCTCCTCCACCTGTTCCCTACTCTCACTACAGATCACAATGTCATTTGCAAACATCATAGTCCACGGGGACTCCTGTCTGATCTCGTCTGTCAACCTGTCCATCACCATTGCAAATAAGAAAGGGTTCAGAGCTGATCCTTGATGTAATCCCACCTCCACCTTAAACGCATCCTTCACTCCCACCGCAGACCTCACCGCTGTCACGCTACCCTCGTATATATCCTGTACCACTCTTATATACTTCTCTGACACTCCCGACTTCCTCATACAATACCACAACTCCTCTCTAGGCACCCTGTCATATGCTTTCTCTAAATCCACAAAGACACAATGCAACTCCTTTTGACCTTCTCTGTACTTCTCCATCAACACTCTCAGAGCAAACATCGCATCTGTAGTGCTCTTTCCCGGCATGAAACCATACTGCTGATCACTAATCATCACCTCCCTTCTTAACCTAGCTTCCACTACTCTTTTCCATAACTTCATGCTGTAACTGATCAGTTTAATCCCTCTGTAGTTACTACAGCTCTGCACATCACCCTTATTCTTAAAAATCAGTACCAAAATACTTTTTCTCCATTCCTCAGGCATCCTCTCACTTTCCAAGATTTCATTAAACAATCTAGTTAAAAACTCCACTGCCATTTCACCTAAACACCTCCATGCTTCCAGAGGTATGTCATCTGTACCAGCAGCCTTTCCGTTCTTCATCCTCTTCATAGCGATCCTTACTTCCTCCTTGCTAATCCACTTCACTTCATGATTCCACACATCATTCAACCTTCTTTCTCTCATTCTCTTCATTCATCAACCCCTTAAAGTACTCTTTCCATCTGCTCAACACAATCTCCTCGCTTGTGAGTACATGTCACTCATTATCCTTTATCACCCTTACCTGCTGCACATCTTTACTAGCTTGGTCCCTCTGTCTAGCCAAACGGTACAGGTCCTTTTCTCCCTCCTTAGTGTCCAACCTTTTATACAACTCTTCATACGCCTTATCCTTAGCCTTCACCACCTCTCTCTTTGCCATGCACCTCATCTCCTTATACTCTTGTCTACTTTCTTCATCTCTTTGACAATCCCACTTCTTCTTCGCCAACCTCTTTCTCTGTATACTCTCCTGTACTTCTTCATTCCACCACCAGGTCTCCTTGTCCTCCTTCCTCTTTCCAGATGTCACACCAAGCAACTTTCTAGCCATCTCTCTTACTAGCTCTGCTGTAGTTACCCAGCTATTTGGTAACTCTTCACTGCCACCCAATGCCTGTCTTAACTCTTCCCTGAACATCACCTCACAATTTCCCTTTTTCAATTTCCACCATTTGATCCTTGGAGCTGCCCTCACACTCATCCTCCTCCTCTTGATCACCAATGTCATCCTACAAACCACCATCCTATGCTGCCTAACTACACTTTCCCCTGCCACCACTTTACAGTCTCCAATCTCCTTCAGACTGGCCCTTCTTCATAAGATATAATCCACCTGTGTGCATCTTCCTCCACTCTTGTATGTCATCCAATGCTCCTCCATCTTGTTAAAATACGTATTCATCACAGCCATGTCCATCCTTTTTGCAAAATCCACTACCATCTGACCTTCACTGGGGATGCACAAGCCAGTGCATTTCTTTGTGCTGGTCCCAAGCCCGGATAAATGGGAAGGGTTGTGACAGAAAGGGCATCCGGTGTAAAATTTTGTCAAATCATACATGCAGACAGCAGTACAGAAAACAACTCACTTCATATACCATTTACTGAATTACCCCTCCAACCAAATAAGCAGGGTCCTTATCTCCGCTCACTTATATTTTCTACTTATTGCCTCCAGCTGCTCACTTTCCTTTCCCAGCTTATTGAAATAAACATCCACACACCAGAGGGGAAACAGAAGAGGGCAAACCTGTCCCTTTTCTCCACCCTCCAGCCTGACCAGTCTGTTCCTCCCTCTTTCCTACCAAAAATTCAACAACCTAACCACCCATACAAAAGGGAGGGGTGGTTCAGACAACATCATTCGGTGTACCCATCTTCTCTAAACCCAATTGGAACTCTATAACCAACCCCAAAAGCCTTGTCATATGAGCACTGAAAGCCGGCCATTGGCTAACTGTTAAACCAATGATCCCTTTCCCAATACAAAATAATAACCATATATCACATAACTTCTGTATATTAACTAACTTCTATTCATTTCAATCACACATTTTAACCTCTTAATGAGCCCTAGGACATCACCTGTGCTAGGCAACACCCCAATAATAAACCAGATGCCATGTGAACCCACGCAAGAGCAATTGCCTACCATCATCCTAATAGCAGTCTTATATCATAAAGTCCAAAAACAATCCTGCCATCCCTACAACTATCCAGTAGAACTGTAACACATAATGACCATCCTAGCCTTTGCTGAACCTCAAACACTTCCAGAATGACTAAATACAACCATAACATAAATGCCACAGAAACTGTAACCCCTTTAACCCCACATCCCAACACCAATCCCCACAACAACCCCCCATCCTAACAATAGTCAAAGTCCGTCCTTCTTCCCTCTCAACCTACCCCAACCCTTCAAACCCAATGACCACTAACCAATTTAATTCACTCATCCTTGTCATTCCCGCAGCTGAAGTAGTCATAGATACATTATCCTGATCAACTGAACCATCTTCCTTGCTCCCAAGCCTGTCAAATAACTAAATCATCCTTCAAAATTCTTCCCACCGACCACTGTAACCCCCACCGAAGTAAGCTAGCCTTGCCATACCATATGTTTGACTTATAGAGGTGCTCCAAACTGCTGTAGCAAGCCTGTAACCTTAATGTAACATGATAGACCTCCTCAGGAAGCAACACAACTCAAACCACTGCCATCTTACACAACTGAAGAGGAACCTAATCTCCAATATCTGCTAAACCTACTCGATTTTAAATTGAAACTACAAATAATCAGTGTCCCCAATTGTCCCTCTGTCCTATCATCCCCAACCACAAACAACCCCCCAGATTATGCCCCCCAAACCCAACACCTCCTATAAATAAATAAACTGCAACTCCCCATGACCCACTCTATCCATCTGCCCCCAAAGGCCCATCCCAGTGAATTAACCAAAAAGCAACACAATGGTAAACAACACCAAATTATCAGCCCCTACCGACATGCAACTTCAGTAACCCCAAACTCCACGAAAAAACATGTTTGAAACAAAAACACCCACCTCATATATCTAAGAAAAAACCTTCTTATCCCTCTAACAGACAACTGGATGGGTAACTATAACTTCACCCCAGAGTTCCACCCATGTCCCTCGAAGAACAATAACAGCCATATGTGGGAAAAAGAAATTGAACTTGGCTAGCCTACAAGGGTCCCAAAACCATTAACCTCATAGCTTCCTATGCTCCTATGATTGTTGTGGATTCTACTCCACATGTAAACCCAAACTCCCTTTCACAACCCCCCCCCAGCCCTGCCTTACCTTAACCCAAACATACCACCCTCTACAGTCCCATTGTGCAAAACTCCAACAATCAAAATCCACACAAGAATTCATTCCCTTCCGAAGTCATTACATCAGGGCACTGACTGCTGCTCACTCAACACTCACCCCTTCCAACCTCATTGTGCACCACCCAAGTGACTGGGACATCCATTGAAACAGGCTCCATCACTTCCAAATCCTCTTCCTTGTGGTCAGCAACTGCAGCCCATGCAAATTCCACACCTCCGCAATCTGCAAAAGAAAGCACATTAATCAGCTTGCCTTACCAGAACTAAACAACGATGAACCTCAAACCCTACCCTTTTTGTCTATGCAGCAAACACCTTCTCACTATGACCCCCCCCCCACTTTACCATCTACCTTATGTTGCCTGTCCTATGAAAGAAAAAAAAAAAAAAACTTCAACTATGATTTTACAACTTGGGGAACATGCTCCATATATTGCCTTGTCTTGGGTGTAAAATGTCCTGTAAGCTGAATGCATAAATGTCCTTTGCATTCTCTAAGCATTCCTTTTCTTCATCTTCAGTAAAAGGTACTACTGAGCACAGAAATGGCAAAACAAAGCCCCAACTACCAAACAAACAAGGGAACCAAACCCCCTGCTAATGGAGCATCCCATCCCGAACCCAATCCGTCAATCCCCTGTGGTTGAAACTGCTGACAAACCTCTTTTTTTTTTTTTTTTACTGCAGACCATCTAAAAAGCTGTTGCCACACCTATTGCTGCATCCCTGCAACAAGTCACAAAATCAGCTGTCCCTCATATACCAGGCTAAATTCCACACATTGCTCTACAAGCCTAAAGCTTGCCAGAACAACCAGATCTGTGCCAACATGCACTACTCTATGTAGGATGCCAAGCCCAAAACTCAGTCACAGTCTACCCACCTCAATCCCCAGCGATGTTCCAGAAAACTACAAACTCTATGAAGAACAGACTAAAATATGAGGCAAAATGAGGACACTCTGCAAGCATCTGGACAGGCGAGAGGCATGCCCAGTCCCCTTCACACCATGTAGATGCCAAGTCACACATGAGCCACCCCACAGAGCTCACTTGCAGCTCGCATGACCTTGCAACCACCACTAAAATACACAGCGAACACATCAAGAGCTCTAAATTATTGACACTTTTTAACTTATTACTCCTATAACTTAGAAAGTAGCTAGAACAACAGGCTCTGTGTTAGCATGCATATTCAAAAGCACGTAAAGAAAGAACAGGCTAGCAAGTACGGTTGGTGCACGGATAAACCAAACATGTACAAAAGAAAAGAAATCCAGCACCCCGAGCAGTAGTAGCTTAAAGTTCTTTTATTAAACCAGACCGGTTTCAGCAATCAGCTTTCTTCAGTGGTTTTGATAACTACACAACCATAGGCCATATTTATTAGTATTTTGAACTAGGCAGTATGACATCATTTCCTGTGTTCATGAAACAATCACCAAAACATGTAAATATATATGAATAAACCTGAAAAGTACAAAAATCAATTAGTATATAGAAAGTATACCAAGAATATTGGTACTAAAATGTATATCAAGATTGAAATAGTGCTACAATAAATTTGTAATATAACAACAATCCTGTAGTTCAGTATAACAAGTAGAACAAAAATGGTATTGTAACATATAAATGGATTACAGTTATTGGGGGCAATAACCCCTCACAATTTATCATTAAGGCCAGGTGGAAATAAACCACCTAGTTTTACAATCCATTTTGTTTCTTTTTGTTTAAGCAATTTGTGCCATCCAGTTTTAAAATTTCTATTGCCAGAAATCTTATCAATACAAATAAAAGAAAACTGGGCCGTTTTATGTATCAAAGAATGTTTGTACAAAGCATTGGTGGACCTGGCATTCCTTATATCACCCAAATGTTCGGAAATATGAATTCTAAACTGTCTGGATGTTTGTCCAATGTTAAATGCCCTGCATGTACATGTGGCCAAATAAATCACCCAATCTGTGCTACAATTTACAAAGAAATTTATATTATATACCTTGCCTGTGTTCTTGCTTGTGAATTCCTTGGTGGTAAATACATATTTGCAAAAAGAGCAATGACCACAAGGGTGATTGCCAATAAGTTTGTCTCCCAACAAGTTTGTCTGAGTAATAGAGACATCCAATGGTGTAGTTCTTTTGTAATAAGAAAAGTGTGACCTCAGGCTTTTACCTTTACGGTATGAAAACAGACATCTGTTGTCCAACCAGTTTGCCAGATGTGTGTTTGTTGTTAATATATTCCAATGATTATTAATAATGTCCATCAATTGATAGGTGTTCCTACCAAAGGTGGTTACTAACCTAGGTGTCTGTACAGAAGAACTAGCAACTTTGGATTTATAACCCAACAAAGTGTCCCTTGATAGATTTTTGGTCATTTGGACTGCAGAGTGAGCATCCAATTTATTATAACCTCTTTGTAAGAATCTAGTCGAGAGATCATTTTGACAATTCTCAAGGTCCATATCAGATGAACATATTCTCTTAATCCTGATGAATTGTGATTTAGGAATGTTTTTTATAATATGCCTGGGATGTAAGCTAGAGGCATGTAATAAACTGTTGTATTGTGGGTATTTTCTGTGCACAGTGGTACGAAGAGTATTGTCCAGTTCCCTACACAGATGGACATCCAAAAAATCAATCTGCTGCAGATTAGAATTAACCGAAAATTCTATGCCCCATTTGTTACTGTTAAGATATTCAACAAATTCCATAAGGTACTCTGTGCCCCCTTTCCAAACAAGCCAACAATCATCCAGAAAACATCTCCATATGTCGATTTCTGGCATATATAAGTTGTGTAATTCACTATAGATAATCTGATCTTCAACATATCCCATAAAGAGATCAGCATATATTGGTGCGAAAGAGGCACCCATCGCCGTACCCTGAATTTGCCAGTAACATTGGTTTTGAAAATAGAACACATTCTTGTTCAGAACGTGTTCCGCCATGCAGATTAATAGGGTGTTAAATCCCGGACTGTAAATGTTGATTTTCTGTAGCCAATATTCCAGTGCCATTAGACCAGCCCAATGTGGTATGCTAGTATACAGTGATGTAACATCTAAAGTGCACATAAGCCAATCCGGTTCAAGTCGGGATTCAGAAACAATCTGTAGGAACTCTGTGGTGTCTTGCAATCTGGCCCATACATGTGGTAACAAAGGTTTTAAATATTGTGTCAGAAAGACCAATATTGGTTCAGTAAGTGAACCCATACCTGAAACAATAGGCCTGCCTGGTGGTGTATTTTGGGACTTGTGAATCTTAGGCAATAAATATAGATATTGCTTCACTGGATCTTGATTGGTTAAATGAAATCTAGTTTTAGTGCTAATGATACCTTCCTCAACTGCAAGCTGTAAAAAATCATCAATTTGTTTTTTTAAATTTGGGGGTAGGGTCAATAGGCATATGTAAATAATGCTGAGTGTTCGACACCTGTCTCATTCCCTCAGCCCAGTAATAACTGGAATTCATGACCACAATGGCCCCACCCTTATCCGCAGGAAGAATGGTAATGTCAGTATTGTTTTTAAGATTCATAAGAGCCTGTTGTTCCTCAACATTTAAGTTATTTCTAAGAGTGTTCCCTGAAGCCAACTGATGGTGTAAATCCTTAATAACAGCATTCTGGAATATGGCTACATGTTTGTCCATTGGAGGACAAAACTTGGATGGTAAAAATCTAAATTCAGTGGATCTTTGAGTAGATTCCTGTTAATCAAAAAAGAGTTTAAGCTTTAGTCTTCTACAAAAATCCATGACATCTGATACAAAGATACTTTCATCAACAAAAAAAAACAGGAATAAAACCAAGGCCTTTATTTAACAAAAGTTCTTCAATAGGTGTTAATACATAATCAGAGATATTATGCACGTTGGAGCAATCTGCATTCATTTGACAATGGACAGAAAGAGTTGTTCTAATGTTTTTATGTTTGCGTCCCCCCCCTGTGTCTGTGCCTAAAGGGTGATCAGCATTACGTGTTCTTTTGGAAACCAGAGAATCTGAAATATGAGTGGATTCAGTATCCGTGGTGGATGATTCCTCACCCGAACTCATACCGGGTGATGTACCCTTTTTTAATATAGATCTCTGCCTCTTCTTGCATGTGTAACTAAACTTTTTGGTACCCTCTGCAAACCTAACCCCTTTCTGTAGCTCGAAGGGTTTCCCCCTTTCGTAATCTTCCATGTCTCTAGAGAATTTGCTTAACTTCTTGTCTTTTAATGTCTTTTCTGAGGTTAAGAGTTCTCTAGATAATCTACTCAGTGATTCCTGAAAGTTTGGTTGATTCTCATATAATTTCATTTCTTCACACATTTTTTGTACATCACAAATATTTGCCTGTATTGTTCTGTCATAATATGCCGATAATATGTTGACAAACATCATTGCCGAATCTTGTTGTGCAACACTCCATTCTCTGATCAATAAATCATCTGGTTTACCTACCAGCGGTTGCAGTTTAGTTCTAAGGCCTCTTGGGGCAATATTTTGATGCTTATATGCCTTAAATAATCTGGAGTGCCAGATGTTGGTACGTAATGTTTTGACTTTTTTACCAAATTGAGTAAAAAGCATACTACAATCGTCAACTGGATCTGTAGTCCTATTGGCAGTAGATCCATTACTGCATTCAATTCCAAAGATGTTAATATCATCTTTGTCTGCACACAATCCTTGTACCATATGATTAAGATCCATGACAATAGATTGTGTGTATGCTAAGGTCAAATGTGATGTATTAGAAAACAAATTGTAATATGATTATAATATTCAGTATCACTGATATATAAATCTGAGATATTCAAAACCCAAAAAAACTCAAAAAAAGTCCATAGAGAACTTGAGGTCCAATCTTTGACTTGTAAGGGGTATTTGGAGTGCAGAGAGACCAAAAAGTGAATCATAAACTTCTTTTAATCCTAATAAGTAAGTGTTGAAAACACAACTGTATATGAAAAACTCAAAAGACTGTATGAATCTGTATACAGAAAGTAATAATGAACCAACCAAAATCGTATACAAAGAATAATTGGTTGGTACCAATAGAAACCTGGTTAAAAGTTACCCACAACAGTATAAACAAAGAAGAATTAGGCAATAGTTATCAATTCCAAAAGAACAGAATTAACACTAGTTAAATGCCTCACTTCAATTATGATACTTACATATTGTGTACTTGTATACTATCAAAAATAATTATAAAAAGTGATATATCAACAATGCCTGAATCTGCAGAAAAAAATAGAAATAAAGCTAGACGCAATAAGGTGTACTGAGAATCATACTGATTAGGAACCACCTATGTTATAATATTGTCATGCCCGTTGATAAACAATGTATAAATTCCAAGTTGAATGCACTAAAACACTACAGATAAAGTATAAATAATTATACTATGCTGTCCACCTGAGCACACTCAGCATAAACTACTGTATTGATGAAATAATAATATAAACCCAAATGATGTTAAATACAATACATACAATGTAAGGCCACAGGCCCTTGCTATCCAAAAATAGTCATAGAACACTAAACATAATCACTTTGTATAATTGTCCAATTGTCCAGCCACAAAGAAAATCATAGATAGAATCCAAATAATGGTGTATGGCAATTGCTTGATTAATCAACAATGTAAAAAAATAAAATAAAAAATACTTAAATCCTAAAATTTGTGTATTTGCGTTCGTCCAACGACCAACGACCAAGTGCTGCGACCAATATGTCCACATATAATCCAAAACGTTGGTAATCTAAACAATGGTACGATGTAGGCACCCTAAGACCTTAAAAGTCATATAGATGTAAAAATCCAATAGAGGTTGCGAGGCGAGGTATACTGAAAATCATACTAATCATGAACAGCCTATGTTATAATATTGTCCTGCCCATTGATAGACAATGTATAAATTCCAAGTTGAATGCACTGAAACACTACAGATAAAGTATAAATAATTATACTATCCTGTTCACCTAAGCACACTCAGCATTACAACATAAACTGCTGTATTGATGAAATTATAATATACACCCAAATAATGTTAAATACAATCCGTACAATATAAGGCCACAGCCCCTTGCTATCCAAAAATGGTCATAGAATGCTAAACATCATCACTTTGTCCAATTGTCCAATTGTCCAGCCACAAAAGAAATCATAAATTAAATCCAAATAATGGTATATAACAGTTGCGTGATTAATCAACAATGTAGAGAAAATAAAAAGTACTTGAATCCTGAAATTTGTGTATTTGCGTTCATCCAACGACCGAGTGCTGCAACCAATATGTCCATATACAATCCAAAACATTGGTAATCCAAACAATAGTACGATGTAGGCACCCTAAGACCTTAAAAAGTCATATAGATGTGGAAATACAATTAAGGTAGCGAGGCCCAGTATGCAATGGTGTCCAAAACGCTGCAAAAAATGCTGAGTAGTTAAAAAACAGAACCCAATATGGCAAACGAATGCTGGATGTACAAACGCTGCCAAATCCACAACGAAAACAAATAATGATACCCACAGGACATGTAACAACCAAAAGTTGTTCTGGTAAAGTAAAACAAATTGGGGAGAAGAATCTCCACCACAAATACTAATTCCACTGCCGATTCCACAACGCTACACCCTCAGACACCAACAGCCAGCAAACAAAGGCATGTAAAGAAAGAACAGGCTAGCAAGTACGGTTGGTGCACGGATAAACCAAACATGTACAAAAGAAAAGAAATCCAGCACCCCGAGCAGTAGTAGCTTAAAGTTCTTTTATTAAACCAGACCGGTTTCAGCAATCAGCTTTCTTCAGTGGTTTTGATAACTACACAACCATAGGCCATATTTATTAGTATTTTGAACTAGGCAGTATGACATCATTTCCTGTGTTCATGAATCAATCACCAAAACATGTAAATATATATGAATAAACCTGAAAAGTACAAAAATCAATTAGTATATAGAAAGTATACCAAGAATATTGGTACTAAAATGTATATCAAGATTGAAATAGTGCTACAATAAATTTGTAATATAACAACAATCCTGTAGTTCAGTATAACAAATAGAACAAAAATGGTATTGTAACATATAAATGGATTACAGTTATTGGGGGCAATAACCCCTCACAATTTATCATTAAGGCCAGGTGGAAATAAACCACCTAGTTTTACAATCCATTTCGTTTCTTTTTGGTTAAGCAATTTGTGCCATCCAGTTTTAAAATTTCTATTGCCAGAAATCTTATCAATACCGATAAAAGAAAACTGGGCCGTTTTATGTATCAAAGAATGTTTGTACAAAGCATTGGTGGACCTGGCATTCCTTATATCACCCAAATGTTCGGAAATACGAATTCTAAACTGTCTGGATGTTTGTCCAATGTTAAATGCCCTGCATGTACATGTGGCCAAATAAATCACCCAACCTGTGCTACAATTTGCAAAAAAAATTATATTATATACCTTGCCTGTGCTCTTGCTTGTGAATTCCTTGGTGGTAAATACATATTTGCAAAAAGAGCAATGACCACAAAGGTGATTGCTAATAAGTTTGTCTCCCAACAAGTTTGTCTGAGTAATAGAGACATCCAATGGTGTAGTTCTTTTGTAATAAGAAAAGTGTGACCTCAGGCTTTTACCTTTACGGTATGAAAACAGACATCTGTTGTCCAACCAGTTTGCCAGATGTGTGTTTGTTGTTAATATATTCCAATGATTATTAATAATGTCCATCAATTGATAGGTGTTCCTACCAAAGGTGGTTACTAACCTAGGAGTCCGTACAGAAGAACTAGCAACTTTGGATTTATAACCCAACAAAGTGTCCCTTGATAGATTTTTGGTCATTTGGACTGCAGAGTGAACATCCAATTTATTATAACCTCTCTGTAAGAATCTATTCAAGAGATCATTTTGACAATTCTCAAGGTCCATATCAGATGAACATATTCTCTTAATCCTGATGAATTGTGATTTAGGAATATTTTTTATAATATGCCTGGGATGTAAGCTAGAGGCATGTAATAAACTGTTGTATTGTGGGTATTTTCTGTGCACAGTGGTACGGAGAGTATTGTCCGGTTCCCTACACAGATGGACATCCAAAAAATCAATCTGCTGCAGATTATAATATAATATACCAGGCTAGATTCCACACATTGCTCTACAAGCCTAAAGCTTGCCAGAACCACCAGATCTGTGCCAACATGCACTACTCTATGTAGGATGCCAAGCCCAAAACTCAGTCACAGTCTACCCACCTCAATCTCCAGCGATGTTCCAGAAAACCACAAACTCTAGGAAGAACAGACTAAAATATGAGGCAAAATGAGGACACTCTGCAAGCATCTGGACAGGCGAGAGGCATGCCCAGTCCCCTTCACACCATGTAGATGCTGAGTCACACATCAACCACCCCACAGAGCTCACTTGCAGCTCGCTTGACCTTGCAACCACTACTAAAATACACAGTGAACACATCAAGAGCTCTAAATTATTGACACTTTTTAAATTATTACTCCTATAACTTAGAAAGTAGCTAGAACAACAGGCTCTGTGTTAGCATGCATATTCAAAAGCATATGAGATCAAACTCAAATGTAGGTCATCAATGACTCTTTCTGTGTAAAATGCATCGTACTCAACATTTACTCTCTTACCCTTAATATAGCTAAATTAAAACACAGAATACTTTCCATAGTAGAGGGTGTCTTACAAAATAAATAGTGCCGCTCTTAAGGTTTATACATAATTATGAGGTAAATCTGCATCTTTTGTGACCATCTGTGAGTCCCACTCTCCCCCTTAATGGCTAACCCTATACCGCGCATGCATGTAAGCCACTTCCATTCACCATGGAAAAACCTTTAACAGAGCCTGCTGCTCAGCTGACTGCAACACACACAAACCCACAAAAATGAATTAAGCCAAACTAAAATCTTTACAATTAACCACCAACTTGGATATAAACTTCATCAGAAATCAAAACACAGCCTAACCCTCTCAAACTGTTAGCGACCAGTGCTCTGCTGACTGCAGGAAATCTGGACAAGGAAATGAAAAGTCCACACACTGCAATACATCAACAAGTATGTGCCCGTCATCCCCTCCCAATTTCACCAAGGCAAACGTCTAAAAAGCTGTAAGTAACAGCTGGCCAACCACATAACATAGGGACCATTTCTAAGCTATTGTTCTTTACTACTTTAGGAAGCAGACAATTAACCGGTGTTACATGTTTGCCATTTTTTTTTCTTATCTTTGGGTTTCCAATACCCTGGAAGGAAAGTACCCCTGAACTAAGACAAAGTATGCTCAGAGTTCATGAATTAATGTCGTGTAATCTTCGATGTTAGCCATTAGTGCTCAGCACAGCACCAGCCCTGAACACTGGCATTCCTGCACATTCTCCAGCTGACACTGAATGGCTGTCAGTCATCACCCTTGCCAATTCGTTGTAAGCCTGCGAAACCCTCACAGGTCAGCTGAAAAAATACATGCACAGCCTAAAAGCCTACTGGCAGCAACACCAGCTGAAGTGAATGAACAAGAACTTTTTTTTTTTTTTTTTAATATAAACTGCTAGCAGCACAACATAGTGCACCCCAACCGGCCGGTGACCTTGCTATGATGCAGAAGAAATGACTGGTGCTGTACCCACTCAACACAAACTCTTTTGTCAAACTGCCGTTTTATATATAATACATTACACTAAGCGCCTGAACAATGCAATATATACAGAATGCTCCATTTGTTTTCAGGTTGTTCTTAAACTGGTGTTTTCTTTCAGGCAAATAAACTTCTATTGGCATTACCCAATCTCTGCACTCAACCAGCCTACTGAAAATGCTACTCAGATGCGCTACTCCTGCTGCTGTAGAGCCAATTTTCCACTACCCACAACAAGCGCCCAGCATGACTGTAGAACCAGGCACCATGATGTAAGTCTATGTTCCTCCATCATCCATTAACTGGAAATAATCTTATGCACTTTACACGGCCCATGGTCATACTGCGCATGCGCTGAGGCAGTAAGTACACAGTCACCCAGAGCCTGCGAAAGCCACCCAGTGCTGCAGCTTAAAATGACCTCAAAGCCACTACAGTAGCCCAACCCACATCCCTCAAATCCCAAACCCCTGTTGGCAACCCACCAGTCAGTATTTACACTTAAATTAAGAAATCCTGTATTATGTAAGCTACACTTCAAAGTAGGATTCCTAAAATCAAGGTATTTAAGTTAACCTATTAAAATCTGCAAAATATTCCTTCGAACCCTGTCAAATCCACCAAATGTGGCTGTCCTAAGAGCATGAATTGGGGGGGGGGGGGGCTCCTGAGAAAAAAATGACCCAAACCATTCCACCAATGACGACATCCCCTGTTACAGCTACACAAGTTACTGATCTATAGAAAAATGGATAGTAGCCCTAACACAGTATCTTTTCCCTTGTTATACACCTATATAACAAAAAAAAAAAAAATTGACATGTTGCTGTATCACCTATACAAACCAGCTGTCCATTACCACACCACCCGTTGTCCTACCTGATCTCCAGGAATACCTACAGGTTATCTCGGATGTAACCCTTGCCTTAACAAGTTCACACCAAAATGTGATTCCTTACCCAGCTGGTCTTGCCTAAGCCCCTTAAGCCCCTCCCCACCCCTTACCTCATTTCCTCCCAAACAACCCTCCTTCCATTTAACCCTTTCATCCCCCAACCCTCTTACCTCTCTCTGATATAGTTGTCTAACCTCTCTCTGATATAGTTGTCTGATATAGTGTCTGTCAGCCTGGGATGACATGCTCGACAAGCCACGTTGCTTCACTAGGGGCGGCTTGCACCTGTCACCCTTAGGCTTTCATATACTGGCCAAGGCTCTTGCCACCCCCATAGTGCATTTTTTAGGCAAGGCTCAAAGGACAAACCCACCTCCATAGACAACCCAAGGATAAAAAAACTAAAGGTAATGCTACTCAATGCCAGAAGTCTAAACCTCAAGATGCACGCACTCGAGGCTCTCCTCAGTATGGAGAAAATCGATGTCTGTGTAGTAACAGAAACCTGGTTCAAGGCTCCTGAGAGCACCCCAGCACTACCAGGTTATAACTCATACCATGCGTTTCGGCCCCAAAACTCGGACCGAAGCACAAAAGGAGGGGGAGTATCTATATTCATCAAAGATACCTACACCTCCAGGTTAGTGGCACTGCACGAAGCATCGGAAACCATCCATGTGCAACTAACAGCAGGCAAAACTGCCTTTCAGTTTGTAGCCTGCTACAGAATACCCTCCCTATTACAGGAACCCCACTTGGCATTCCTGAGAACACTGGAGAATATGAAGGTATCTCCAAACACTATGTTATTGGGTGACTTCAACTACCCAAACATTGACTGGGAAAACTACTCAAGCCCAAACACCCTCGCCCAACGGTTCCTTGAATTTATAAACTCTAACGCGATGGAACAACTGGTCACCACTCCCACAAGAGGGAACAAAACATTGGACCTGGTCATCACCAACATGGGGACTCTATGTTCCACACCAGAGGTAAACCACTCATTGGTAAGATCAGACCATAAACAAATTTCCCTGGACATCCATATCCCGTCCCCACCCCCAGCCAAGAAAATCACTGTAAAGAATTTCTCAAAAGCCAACTTTGCACTTCTCAAGACTGAGGTGGAATCCTTCACAGCCCCCGGGCCAGAGGATAATACAGCCCAATCCACAGAATCCTTTACAAATCCATTCTATGAGCACCTGCAGGAATGCATGGATCGTGCTATCCCAAATAAAACCAAGACTCACTCCTCCAAAAACAGGAGACCGGTCTGGTGGACCCTGGCCATAAATAAGCTATACAACAGAAGGAGGAAGCTACTACATGACAGAGCAAAATCCCAAAAAGGGAAGGCATCTCTGATCAGTATTAGCAAGAAACTTCGATCCCTCATAAAATCATCAAAGGCCAGTTTCAAAAGAAAAATTGCCCTAGACACTAAAGATAATCACAAGGCCTTCTTTAGTTATGTCAGGAACATGGGTGGAAACTCCCAGATATGCTCTGAATTGTTGCATAACAAAATATACCGAACCTACAGACATAGCCAACATCCTGGCAGACAGATTCAGCGCAAACTTCTCCCCCCCTTCCTCCCCAAAGGAGCAAATGCCTATCCCAATTGAATGTAACCTCCCTGACATCACAGATGCACAGGTGAAAGCTGCCCTCTCCAAAGCAAAAAACACAACATCTATGGGACTGGACGGTGTCCCAGGCTGTGTCTTCCACGAGCTCCAAGAAGAACTGAACCCTCAAATTAAGTCACTGTTCAAAGTTAGCCTTACTACAGGATATGTACCCAAAGAATGGCGTACAGCTACAGTGGTCCCACTCCACAAAGGTGGTGCCACAATGGACCCCGGGAACTAACGCCCCATAAGGATGACTAGTCTGGTCTGTAAAGCTATGGAGCATATTATCATGGAACTCATAAACAAAGACATTGGGAGCCTCCAGACACTGGACCCTACCCAATTCGGCTTTGTTAAGGGCAGATCTTGCCTCTTAAACCTAGTTGATTTCTTTGAAACAGTTACCAAAGCCATAGATGAGGGCAAGGTAGTCCACACAGCCTACCTGGACCTCGCAAAAGCCTTTGACACAATACCCCACTCGGGCATCATAAATAAGCTTACCAGCTTAAATATCAACCCCTATATCACAAGATGGGTTGCAAACTGGCTCAGAGATAGAACCCACATGGTCAGAATGTCCGAATCCAAACCAGTTACTAGTGGCATCCCACAGGGCTCAGTTCTGGGACCTCTCTTGTTTGGTATTTACTTTTCTGAGGTTCAGGCTAACATGGGGGGATTATGGCTGACAAAGTTCGCAGATGACTGCAAACTGGGGGCCATAATTGAATCTCCAGCTGACACAAGCATCCTCCAAAAGGGTCTCACAGAGACGGATGCTTGGTGCCAGAGCCACGGCCTCAATCTAAATGCTAAAAAGTGCATAGTCATCCCCTTTGGGAAAAACAAGGTGCCTACAAATTACCACATAGGTGGTAATCCATTAAGTACAGGAGAAGTAATTAGAGATTTGGGGACCAACATAGATAGTAATCTCTCCTTTGATAATCATGTTGCCAAAGTGGTTAGAAAGACCTTCTATATAGCCCACCTTATCACGAAAGGGTTCGCATCTAGATCAAGAGAGGTCATTGTACCCCTCTACTCATCTCTCATCAGGCCCATAATTGAATACAATGCCCCATTTGGGATGTACGTTACCCGACACCTGCAGCAACTGGAGAGACCCCAAAAGTACCTCACGAAGAGGATCATGGACTACAAACAGATGTCCTATGCAGCTCGACTAAAGAAATTCTAGCTCTACTCAGTTGCTTACCGCCTACTCAGAGGCGATCTATGCCTGACGTACAAAGCCATGTCAAACCCAGAATTAATGGACATGCTCCACCTCAAAAAATCCAAGTCCCTTAGAGCTACATGCTCCAGGGAGCTAAACTTCAGCACAAAAATAAATAGGACATGCTAGAGGGACAGATTCATTTCCCAGAGGCTCCCCTCACTCTGGAATAGAATCCCAATTCATGTTAGACATAGCCCCTCTCTGACCCTCTTCAAGCGAAATCTGGAAGCGTGGATGGGAAATCGTAAATTCACCCCGGGATCTCTTCTGTGTCCCTGCTAGACAGAGGCACAGTAAACTAATCTTAAAAGGGTACCTTCTGTGACCTACTTTACAGAGGCACAGTAGGCTAATCTAATAGGGAGGCGGAAGCCAAATACACTCTGGCTAGGCTTATAAATGCCCTAGGGCAGATAGCCTAGTATCTACCTATGAACCTATGAACCTATGAACCCCTACCGAAGATGTCCCTGGACATATTGGTTTGTTGCCAAACCTCATTTACATTCCCTGTTTTGTTTTTCTTCTTAAGTTACTGCATGTCTTCAATGTACATAATTTCAATACTGTATTATTTATTGCTCTGAATATGTTGCTTGCTGTTGTTAGCTTGTAGCCCTGACCATACCTTGGTCCAGTGTAGCAACTTGGGTAACAAATGGTAAAATAAATAAATAAATAACATATCAGGCTAATGTTGTTTCAAGATCTCCAAAATATGAATGTTTGTTGGTCTCTGAAACTCAAACTATAAGTTTGACAAAATGACAATATTAGTTCTAGGAATACAGACCGAGATGGAGTTTTGTGATTCTTCATGCTACATTTTTAAGACTTTGCTGTCTGATACTGGTGTGCTTATACAGATTTCAATGCCATTTACAAGTTATTTAAATTCACCAACAATATAGAAAGTGCTGATAATATTGCACTGACTGAATATGTCATGGAAGAGTCTTGCATACATTTATCTACTCTGTAATGTTTAAATATCTGTCTCTGGCCTCTATATAGCTTTCACTCTGTCAGCTCTCCCGTACCTTTCTTTCTCATACCCCATTCAGTCTGCCTGTCTTCTTCAAACAATCTTTAACATCTTGTCTACCTTCTTGCTACTCTTTACTATAATTTTTCTTTCTTTTTTCCATTTTTTCCCTTATTTTTTTTATTTTCCTCTCTTCTCAGATAAAATGTACAGATTGCAGATATTGTATATACCACCGACAGAAATTACTATTTTTGCAATTTCCTATACTACCTAGTAAATGTTTGTCTTACATGCTCAATTCAGTTTTGTATTCTTAATATTTGTGTATGTTATTATTGTGACCATTTTTATAATTAGCTTTGTTATCCCTAATTAATGTTGATTCTATTTTTTTGTCTTATATTCTGTGGGCTGAAGCTGAAAATGGTCCAGATAGATTAATGTCCAACTCTGTCAAAATACATTATATTATTTATGTACTTATTTATTTTGCATTTATGAGTAAGCAGGTACACTGTACTACACCAGACACTTTCAAACATCATCTACTTATAGATAGAATTTAAAATCACATATGTTATGTTTATTTTTATTGACTTGTTCATTTATTTCTCACCTATATTCTTTTTCCCCATGATTGTAGACCAATGAGCCTCCCTCAGTTTGGCCCCCATACTGGGTATCAATGTATGAAGGTGAGACGTGAGACCTATCCAAAGATGTTGTCATCCTGGCAGACATGAGAGGACTTGGTTCTTGTTTCTCTGTATCCATATAGCTCCACATTTTTGCTGCCAGATGTGGGAATCCTTATCTTTCAGCCTGCAGTAGTCTGGCTTTGTCCCCCCAGATTGGAGTGTTATGGTGTTCATTCAGTATTTTTCTCGGGCTTGGAACTTGGCTCCCCCCTGTCATTCAGTAGCTTCACTTCATACTGGATGTGAGTAATGGGTGTGCCTATTTTTGAATAGACCCACCCCTTTTGTCTAACTTTAGAATTGAATCACCCTGGAGCAGCCTATATATTCTTCTTGATATGTGCTTGCTCCCACATATGTGCCTCTGAGTGTTAACAACACTGTCTTGTGCTTCCATACCCCTGAACCTGATCACTGGAAAGTATACAAACCCTGTCTGCATGGAGACAATTGCCAATAAAACCTCCCTTTACATTCTTCAAGGATGGGTAAGCCAGCAAATGCTGTTGACTTTCACCCCTCTCTGTCTAGCTCTTCCACAGTCTGAGTAACTAACTGAACATGGATCATCTGGAATACAATCAGGGCTCTGTCCCTACAGAGTATGGAGCTGGGATACCTTATTCATTGTTTGATTGCAGGGAATGAAAACTATTCCTTAATGGACCCATTTCCATGGTCCAAGACAAAAGTAAACAGACCATAATACAAGGACAGTAGAGAATAATTATTGACAATATTATAAACATTTAACATTATTTTCTAGCTTTTGTTCTCTCTCTGTGGATGGCAAACACCAGCCTACCTCACTGGTCCTGAGTTCATTTTTCACCCGATACTGTCATGGTTCACCCACTAGAGTGAGAGATCATCATTCAGGCAGGCAAAGATGCAGTCTGTGCCCTCATTGGTATCTGTCAATGCCAGCAATGAAGGTATTAATAGGCTCTAATTATTGATTTATTTATTGACATTTGATTACCAGGAAAGTCTGACTGGGTAGAACTCCATTATCAGAGGATGCCCAGGGAGAAATGCTCAAATTATTACAAAACATTTGAAGAACAATACTTTTACATTCTTCAAAAATAAAACAAACATATCTGCAGTTTTAATAATTATAACAAATTACACATAATATAAAAACATTGGTTAAGAATCATACAATTTGTATGACAAACATTCAATATTTAGAGACATTTTAGTCAGTATGTACAGAAGTTAAAGGTAAGTTAGTCTAATACAAACACGACTTGCAATATGAAGTGAAGAAAAACAAGCTTATGGTATATTTAGAGAGAAAGTCTGGCAAGATAATTTGATAGCAGTAAGTGAATAGGGAGTGTAAGGAGGCACAAGGAATGAAAGGCACTTTTTCACATTTAGGGATATAGTTTATCCTAGTTTTTAGCAAGAACAGAGCCAGATTTTATATAGGAAGTCTTTCAGAGTGGTTTTGAAAGATGGAATGGGGTATCTCATCCATTGTGACTGATTCAGGCAACCACTTCATTCTAGTCACCTACAATGCTCTCCCTATATGTGTGAGTATTTCCACCTACATCCTAATGAAGAGTGCAGTCATTAATTTGGTAGAATCAAGTCTGCCTTCCCAGTCCTTTATGTATTTCTGAGCCTTTCAAACCTCTACTCACTAGTTGTGATCACCCATCCAAACTATGACCCCTTTCCACGAGGATGGGTTAAAGTTGGCCTGTCACACCCAGCCTCCCTGTCCAGCTATTTTAGCACCCAAGCTATTATTTGAACTAAGCCTATCAGGGTTATAGTCATGTTTTATTCACATATGACACAGCACTAGGTAAAAGTAAAAATATAACTCCTATAACACAATTGAGAAAAAACTATGATTAAATAATCTTTAATCTACTTAAGAGGCTCACTGCAAAGATAGAGATGTTAGCAGCATAGCAGAATGATTATAACAATAAGAGTTGCTAAATAACATGCATTCCAGACATGTAGAAATTGTTCTTCATTCTAACTTATTAGACAGAGTTTCGTTATAGCCTAAGATTTCAGTTGCATTCCTAATATAGAATTCATTCCAAATAAGTGGGACTAAAATTGAATAAGCATGCTGGATGAAGTTTATTCTGTCAAGAGGACTAAAAAAATTAAAGTTCTGACATCAAAAAACCATAAAGCATAAAACGTGCAATTACTCACAAGTTAACAAGTCAAAGTGGACATTAGTTTGATACTTTAAGCCTGAAACTTAAAGTAAAGTTGCAGTTTTTCCTCTATCTTAACTGGGATTCATTGAGGTCTTTGCCAGATATATCAGTTCTACTTCCTAAATGTAGCTAATAACATAGACCTGTAGATTCCTTTTAACTAAGTTTTGCAGTTCATCATATTTTTGGATAAGACAATGAATATAGGAGATACGCTATGGTTCCTTTGTGGTAATAATAGACCCGTTGCAATAGAAGAATCAAGACATTATTCATCAACATTTCAGCTGATCTTGGCTTTTGAGTTTAAGATGACTAATACAAAACTGAAATGACAGATTGAGATCAAGCCACCGGCCAGGGCATTTTTAAGCACTAGTGTTTTCAGGCCAGTGCCAAAGATGCCCAGCATGATCAAATCAGTAGGATAATTTTTTTGTCTAAGGGGAATGCTAGATATCTAAATGTTTGCTTTCACATCAAAAGAGGATGTTTACTGCAGAGAAAACTAAGTGAAGCTTTTATTGTAGTTCTGACTTAATTGTGAGATGGAGGTTTAATACCTACCATGTTGTCAGCAAAGAAATAAGGGGAGAAGAGGGGAGTTCAGAAAAGAAGGAAGTAATAAACTAGGAAAACAGAAGAGGTAAGCTTAGCAGAGGCCCTTGAACACACTTTAGCAAACATGTACAGAAGTGGTTAGTTATTCCCCACATTAACCTGTCCTGCTATTGTTCAGATGATGAGTGAACTAAGAAAGAATTCCTACCACAAAAATAATTATTTTGTTCAGTGTTGAGGAGTACTGGATATTTCACAAGAAGCTGTTGTGATACTAAGTTAATGACCTCTGTAAGATTACTCTTCTCCATATTTATAACAACTGGACAGTAGTCATAATTTTCCATCTCTCTCCGAAGTCTTGTTGCAGATATAAGAGCAATAAAATACTTGCTTACAAACAGTTTACCAAGTATCTTTACTAGGGGAGTTAGTATTAAGAAGAAACTGTTATCTAAAGGAGAATTAGATTAAGGCTCCTTAGGTTTGAAAGTTACTACTGCGGCATGCCAGTCCAGTGACACAAACGCTTGACAAATGGAAAAAATTGCAGGCATGTGCCATTAATCCAAACATATGCAATATAAGTCAAATGTGATTAACAGAGAACACGGAAGAGAAAACTATTACAAATGTCAAAGCTATCTTAATACAGCCACCAGTTGCTATGGTCACTGTTAACCAATCAGGTCCTTGCTTATTTGCAGGAGCTGTGTCTTTAAGTAATACAGACAGACACAATTTATAGATTAGTAATACCGTACCATTTATCTTTTTTAGTGCAATCAATGAAGAGCCAAAAATATGTATCTAGGAGATGGAAGAGGGAGTAAGTTCTGGGTTTTAATAACTCATGTCTACTAGGGCAACAAAATAATGGAGCTTTGATTTATAATATGGGTATGTGTTTAAACCTGCTTTTAATCCTTTCTGCTGAGCTAGACTAAATGGTGAGTCATTTTCTGCAGTAGTAGAACATGTCTGTATATCTGGTGGCTTGTAGGTTCGAACCCAAGACTGAATGGTTTCAGACAGAAAGAAATAAGTGGAATATACTGCAGAACTAAATTTCCTATGCATTTGTATAGTGGTCTTCAGAATCCTAAGGTACAACAACTAATAATGAAGTCATCCAGAATGAATGCACAAGCACGTTATTCCAGATGGTGGGAGAGTGCTAGTAGCAGCTTTAAAAACAGTACAAAGGGGATTATACCAGAAACTGGAGGGGAAGACATGATGGAAGAGGAAGTTCTGGGTTTTAATATGGAATCTGTAATTCTCAAGCAAATCACCTTTAAAGTTGGAAGAAAAATATAGAAATATTTTCCTTAGTTATAAGTGTTTAGAAAAAACTGAATGTATCAAGAAAGACATTTTATTCCAATCTCCCTTGTTGTTCTGCAGGGAAAAGCCTTGTTAAACATAATAAGTTACGAGTGTATTGTGTCATAAGTCATATGTGATGCTAGCTAATGTCATGGTGAGTTGCTTGACAAGCAG